>NC_140223.1:23308843-23528843 GCF_951802725.1 Rutilus rutilus
TGCCGCCATGTTGATGTCACATGACCAGCTGTGGCGTGCAATTGACCAATTTACTTACAGTAATGTTGCCTTCACGTGCCATCGGAATAATCGTAAATACTAGTTTCCTAGTTAAAAAACTGGACATGAGTGCTCTCGCAAGTTCGTAATCATGACTTCAGAAGTGACACGTGAAAGCAGCATAATAAACCACTAATACTGACAATAATTAATATGTCTAGTCAACTTAATCCCCAGAGAAAGCGTAACTATTTTACGGAATGGCGATTTTGTATGAATTTGTACGGAATTGTACGGTTTGATTTTTAGACAAAAGGGTAAGCATGAAGGCCAACCCCAACCCTTACTGATTGTACGAACATTTTAAAAATTAGATTGTATGAATTATTCACCAATTTGCAGAAATGTAAAATTGTTATGAATTGCCATGAGAGTGTGTTGGTTTACTTTATAAAATGTGTTACTTTATATATAAGTGCAATATAACAGCTAAAGAGTGATTGTATGGATCTGCATGTTTACAATTTATCAAATAGAATGAGTGGACAAATAGCATAACAATGATCATTTTGCCCATTGTAACTAGATCTGTCTAAACCTAAACCAAAACGTATAGAGTGCACCTTTAAAGTGTTTTACCTGTCAGGTTTGTTAGGATGGAGAGGTACCATATTTTTAGATTCCTGTGTGACAGTCCAAGGGGAATAAGGGACAGCTTTTGGCAAAGAATTTAAGATGTACACTAAGGGAACATCGCTCTACTTAAGGGATAAGCTGTCTTAAATGCTCAAGATTTAATTCATGTCAGTTTGAATGTCTTGAGAATAGTTCTCAACACAGGTGTTTGCTTCACTCCATGTATAAACCTATAGGCACTGAACCTATAAATATAATGTAGTAAAGTAAAGGGATCCTTCACCCAAAAATGGAAATTCTGTCATCATTTACTCACCCTCAAGTTGTTCCAAACCTGTATGAGTTTCTTTGTTCTGTTGAACAACACAAAATAAGATATTTTGAAGAATGTGGGTAACCAAACAGTTTCTGGTCCCCATTGACTTCCATAGATTTTTTTTTTATACTATGGAAGTCAATGGGGACTATCAACTGTTAACCATATTCTTCAAACTATCTTCAAAAAACTCCTACAGTTTGGAACAACTTGATAGTGAGTAAATGATAAAAAGAATGAATTTTTTTGGTGAACTATCCCTTTATGTAAGTGCCTAGTAAATAACTTTTGAATTTCTTCCTGCCACAACCAAACCAGTTCACAGGGCAATACAGACCAAAGATGAAAAGTTGAGTAATATGTGTAATTCTTTAAGGAAGGAGAGTGCTGGTTCTCAGAATGAGTTTGCAACTACAAGGAAATGCAATATCCTTTTAAAGCACACACCCTCCTGTCCTTGTAGAAGACTCAGCCACAACTTCTGTTCAGAGGTTAATCTGAGAGTTAATTCCTGGGACAAGCAATATATTAAGCAAAATTAAAATAATGGGCCATTTTCATTCTTTGACTTTTTCTAGCACACGTATCTTGGCTCTCTGTGTGTTTATCCAAAGGAATCGCCTGTAACTGGTGCCTGAAGAGGGGCCACAAAACTAGGGGAGCTCTCATCAACAGCCACCCTACCCCCGCCCATGCAATCTTAGCCTGACCTTTCCTCAAAATCGCTTCCTGTTGCTCATTGTCTGCTTTTAATCTGCACTGTTGCCTGCTGGTATATTTATAGCTGTCCTCCAGAGGCACGACCATAGAGGAAAATCATTTAGGGTTTGCACCCTCTTAAAGGGGGTGTTCAGACTGCAGAACCATGGGTAATTAAATGAATAATTAACCCAAAAAGTTACAAATTGACAATTCTGTAATCATTTAATAATACCTCTCATGTTGTTCCAAACCTGTATGACTTACGTTTTTGGAATACAGAACAAGATGTTTTTAAAGAAAGGTGCTATCTTTTACTTTTAATTACAATCAATGGAACCTGGAGCTTTCATGATTTTGCATGAAATCATGAAAGCTCCAGGTTCCATTGATTGTAATTAAAAGTAAAAGATAGCACCTTTCTTTAAAAACATCTTGTTCTGTATGACAAGCCCTTAATTTCAGTGCATAATAACTTGTCACACAAAGCTATTGTTTAGCTTCTCAAGGCATAAGATAAAGTCATATGCTCATATTTTTTTATACTTTATGATGCTTTTGCACCCTTTTTGAACTCGCAATGCGTAAACAAACATAATGGGAAATGTACCAACACAATGTTCTCTCACCATTCGTGATTTTTTAACACAGACTCGCAGCGTTCGTCTTGGTCTTGCAGCTATCAGCGCAGAAACGAAAGCTGCTGCTCTCTGTGTGTTTTCTTAAAACTCCAGGTGTAAACGAGGAAGTGTCTCCTTCATCTACTTGTGATCTGATCGGCCAAAACGTATCTTAATACCCGGTGTAAACAGGGCCAGAGACTTCGTAGGGATCCTGTCTATTGGAACGCAGATCCTGTGCTGGGATAAAGGAAGAGTTCAAAAAAGGAGAAGTGTGAACTTGGTCCTTGTGTTAGCTATATAGAAGGCTGTTTTGGATGGTGTTTTACATTCTAGTTAGTGCCCTTTCATTCGTGCAGCTGCAAAAGTTTAGATAAATTGGTTTTGGCCCGGCCACAAAGTGTGTGTGTGTCACATTCTGGTTCTGATGCAGATGGAGATGAATTGAATTATCTGATATTCTAACTATACATAACCTATATTATCTTTTTGCATTTGCTTAATTGCAGGAAAAAATGCTTTATTAAAGTAAGCATATCGTGCAGTGATTTTGCAAACAGGTTTATATCCTGTCTTCAGAATGAAAATGAAAGCAAAATGAAATGGAATAGAATTGGTGGTTTATGCTTAAGAGACCCTGCGTGTGCTAAGCGTTACTCGATCATATTCTAGTCTGCAGGAAATGAAGTGCAAACTGCTGGGTCTGATGCTTTCTGGGAAATATCCCATATCTGTCATTAATAATACCCTCAAAATTGTCACTCTAGTATGATTTTAATAGCGTGGAGTGCTTATGTGGAAGATATAATGGCATAACTCTCTCTTGATGCTCAGTCAAAAAGTTTATTTTGAAACCCCTTGGCCTGCATGTACGCTTGTAGTTTGAGATTGACTCATAGTGTACGTAAACAAATTTACGGGAAACAGGAGCGCTAAATGCTAAACCGCTGTAATTTTAGAAGGCTTCAGTTGATGGTGATGCCTCATTTGTGGGTTCTGGGAATTCCATGTGTGTCCTGTATTATGTTTTGTGTGCCTTAATGTGGCATGTCAGGTTTAGGATGCAGCTTTGGTCATTTCTTGCCTCTGATAACTTTACATTACATTACTTAACATTTACATACATTTTACATGAAAGAATTTGGCAGACAATTTTATCCAAAGTGACTTGCATTGCTTTCAAGATAAACGTTTTATTAGTTTCCCTGGGAATCATACTCATGAACATGGCGTCCAAGACAATAAGTCTTTAATTTTACATTATAGTGCATATGTATTTTGTGCATGAAATAATTTGTTTGCTATTCTCAACCTGTTCCCTAATTCAGAAGCCCCAGGGAGTTCTAAATTTCTAATGCTCTCCTCTCACTCTCAAAATTGTTCCAGTAAACTTAATTTTGCACCCTAGAAATTCCCAGAATGCACTGTAAAAGCTAATGATCATGGGTTTCTCAGTGTATTTGTTTACTGAAAATGTTGTAAAGTTATCAGAGGATAGACACAAGTGTATATATATATATATATATTAGGCTATATATATCCTTTACTTAAAAATGTGTTGGTAATGTACATGAAAGGGATTTTTTTTAATTTGATTTAATATTACGTTAAAATGAGTTTAGTTGTTTTGTATCATGCAGGATATCATACAGTTGTTAGATTTAAAGAACCACTTTGTTCACTTTTTTATATGTATTTGTTCATTGTTCAATTTGGTAATTCTTGTGCTGTCAATCAATTAAAACAAATTAACTAATTATTGCAAATTAATGTAGAACAACATAAAGACAGTATCTTTTAAATATTTGTTTAAGTCCAGTATATCACTGATACCAATACTTTTTCTCAATTTTAGCCATTAATTATAGCCATTCAACATTATAGTATAATTGAAAGCTATTGATTTTAACATTTATTAGGCTTTAAAAAAATATAACAACTTTTAATTTAAAGGTATAGCGGAGGATTTTCTTTTTCCGGGTGGATCATCAAGACTATTGGTCCTCCTAAGTGTCAATCATTCTGGTGATATGTTTATGTAAGGCCGTCGTACGTGCTCGTGCACACGATTCACACGATGTGCGTGCGCTCAAAACACAGGTTGGGCTTCCCACTGATGCCTCAGTCGCGAAGTTTCTACTTGACAGGTAAAGTTTGGCAAGCTATTTGGAGAAATCCATTTAAAATCACTGCTAGTAAAAGTTAATGTAAGCTATGATTAGCTCGTGCATGCTCTCTCGTGCACACGTTTAATAGGCGTTCCCTCTCGGGAGCAGGTAGAGTGTTGCGCATGTGCATTTTTTCAAAAAGTGGAGAGGGCGGTTCTTTTCTAAAATTCGGGAAAATCCTCCGCTATACCTTTAAGTGAACTTAAAACAATCGTCACACAAACCCATTATAATAAATGTCACATTTGCCTGTGCCCTTTATTATATCAGTGCTCAATGCTAAGAATTTTTTTCTGTTGGTGTTAGACCGGTTCAGATTTTTACATTCCCTGCCAAAATGCACAAAAAAGTTATTGTTTTTCTTTTTCTTTTGCTCATTAACATTAGCCTAATGACAGACAGCAGCAGGTTTATCAGGCTGCTGTCACTTTAAGACCTTTTGTACATGACTCTGACATGCATCCCATTTTCTCACGTTCATTTAAGACTTAATTTAACTTATTTAAGACTGTGCTTTTAAGGATACTCGACAAAACAGGCATGTTGGCATAAACTTGCGTGCACTGTCTGAAGCGGCTTTCTGCGCGCACAAGTCGTGTGTGTGTCACACCATGAATGTTAATGTTAATGTGATGTAAAATGAATGTTAATAATTTTCACAGCCCTAGTAATTTTTTTTTTTTTTTTTTTTTTTTTTTTTTTTCATAATTTTCACAGCCCTAGTAATTTTTAATTGTTCATTATTTGTTAATTATAATCTGCAATTTTTATTCTATTTATTTATTATTTATTTTCCGTTTTATTTGATTAATTATTATATTTTACTTTATTTATTTGTTTTAATTTATTTCCTTTGCTTAGAAAGATAAACTGCTTCACGACAAGGAGAACTTAGGAGGCGAGCGGAATGACACAGTCTGTTGCCAACAGTTTGCTCGTATTTATATTAACAAACAATACATATCATAAAAACAGATTTGTCCTGTTCAACCTGCGTCCCACAGGCCTCCTGCTGCTCAAACCAGATCCAAAAACAGAGACCTACCAGATAATCTCTGTCTCAATCTTAATCACAGCCCTCATGACTTACTTGTATTTTTACACGTGCGGCCTCCATCCGTGAGCTGTTAGAGCCAGTGCTGATAAAGACGAAATGCCAGAGACATGCATTCGCATCTCATGGGTCCCGTATAATAGGCTATTGTTTATTTTCCATTGGGAGTTTAGTTGATTTAAAAAAAAAATGCGTTGAACTGTGGTTCTCCACTATGCCCCCATAGGCCCCTGTCTCTCAGGGAAGAGGCATGGCTCTGCACAGGAATGTATCTGAGTCTTCGCTGTCCATTAAAGTGTCAGCCGGTCTCTGTTGCGCTCACGGTTTGATCTGTGCGGGGAATGCTAGCATGGTCACGGACAGCTTGAATTAGGCCTGATGTTCTTAAGATCTCGTCTGGCAGATTGTCTTTGCAAAAATATGCAAAGTCTCTTTCTTGATTGGCATCACTAAACATGACACTTGTCAGTAATTCTCTGAAGAGCCCTTATATATATATATAATATATATACACACACAGTGACACACACACACAAAACTGAATGGTAGTGTGTGTGGAATAAGTGTGGTTATTAGTAAAAGATTACGCAATAATATTAAGGCTTGAGTTTTAAAGATGTATGACTACTTTAAGATTGCAGATCTCTGAAGATCACTGAGTTTTCTTTTCTAGAAGTACATATGAAGTTGAGTTTTGGGAGAACTACAGGAAAATGAGCGCTAGCTGTAGCTGCTATTGATGTAATGATTAATGTATTCCCTTCTCCATTGTAAATGTACAATTTAAATGAAATGTGAATGATTAAAGTTGGATGTTTTTTTGGAGAGGAACCTCATATCCTCCTCGGATGTCTCCCTGAAATGAACCAAGCTATTTAGTTGCTGATCAAACATGCTTAAACAACATTAGAATATTAAATATGATTTATCATGCAGTGTGTGTTTTTTCCCAGTGTAATGAGCAGCACGATTGAACCCGAAACTCGTCATCTATTATCTAAAATCTAATAATGTCTTAATTAGTCTGATGTGATCATTTATCAATATGACCCCCGTAATTGAAAGAGTCATTACATGATTGTTGAGTAGATTTTAACTTTCTCTTTTCAACCCGTGGTTTTGGTGCAGCTTTGTGTGTGTGTTTTTTAGGCGAATTATAATGGCAGGCGGCCTGGTGCTTTTATACTCTGAACTTGAAAGGCTCACGGACGGGACAAGCTTTTTTTTTTTACAACCACAACAGTCAGAAGCAGCTCTTAAGAGGCTCTGGGCTTGGCAGATGCACAGACCGAGCAGAGAAACAGCTTACCTTTGAAGTGTTGGGGGTGAAAGAGTGCAGGAGTGTGTACGTTAACCCTTCACTCACCTGCCTCTGTCAGCCTATTCTGGGCATTACTCATGTTGATCTTGACTGCACTGCTGAGAATAAGTCTGTTTTGTTTTCCTTGTTGTTTGGATGAATGCCACAATGGAATGTGCGGGTCATTTCCCCCCTAAATCAAATCAAATCAAATCAAAAGAAAAAAGTAAGAAATTGCATATTAATTCATTTGTTAGTTCGTTCATTTATTCATTCCCAGAACAAGTTCTGTCAACATGATTGATGTATGCATACATGCAATTGTATGCAAATGTGCTTTCCAGTTTAACCTGCTAGAAAATCAAAGTGTATGTCTATGTCTAGCCAAGGTGTGTTCCAAATTTGAGGTTGATATCACAAACATTGAGCCCACCAAAAGGATTTAAATGATAATTTCCATGGTATCACAGATGAATTTGAAGTGTTTAAGCTTTCAAATGATGACTATTACTAAATATTCAATAGGGAAAAGCCAATAAAAAAATCGTACCAAGTCAAGTGTCCCTGTTTTTGATAACTGGACACTGACAGTTATCAGCCTATATAATATATCTTCTTTTGAGAATTACATTTTTTTTCCACATTACAATAGGCTAGCCTTTAGATCTGTTATACTGATTAACATGTCTATGGATTCAGTAATTCAGTTTCAATAATTTGCAATTTTGTTTTTGTAATTTATATAGTAGTAACACTTTACTTGCATATGCTCAGATGTAAAATAGCTATTTACAAATACTTTCTTTACAGTACTTGAGTACATTTTAAAGTCTTGAGTTGAATTAAGTTGTGGTTCTTTTATTTTTACTTGAGTTGAATAAAGATAAAGTCTTCAACTTCGCTACATTTATTTTTCACCAAAAGTACTTTGACAAAGGTGCCAACGGAGCAACTGGGCGAGCTGGCATTTGACAGGCCCTTTTCAAACTACTGTATTGGAACCTTGCGCTTCAGCCAATAAACAGACAGGTCTGACTCGGGTGCAAAACCAATCAAAACTTCAAGTTCAGTTGGGGAGCGTTAGGTCCATATTTTAGTGAATGTAGGTGAGCTGTGCTCATTTTCTGATTTTAAATTGTAATTTTGGCAGCTCCTGAAATGGGTCGTACCATCGATATTACCAGAGCACTGAGCAGTTGAAGTAAATAGAAAACCCGGCTCATACAAGGACACAGTTATTGCATGCATGTGTCTAAAATGCATGTACGCAGTTCAGTTTAATGGTAAAGCTTGCCCTCTTTAACAATTAAGTTAAACTAAATGCATGAAGCAAACTTTGTACAAAGCTGAAATAACCTCAACATTAGCAATAACGGTGAAATAAGATCGCAGGATTTATCTGTCAATCAGATACACTGTAAGTGTTGTTCGTTACTATAGCAACAGTCAGTGGACAAAAAAGAAGAGCATCATGTTAACACGTACCACACTTTATTTTTTTACTGGTACTCTTGTATTAATGCTGTTTTAAACCCTCATTTTGCCCTTCTTAAAAAAAATTCTAATGACTTAAAATGGACTTTTCAAAATTAGTTATAAAACAATCGCTCTTGACAACTGGGATAGCTAGTATATTTGTTTAGAACAGCGTCAAATGCAACAATTCATCATATTTTGCTCCAAAATCACTATTTATACATGTCAGTCGTGTTTATAATAACTTCTGTGGTCCTATGTTGCTTCTTAACACAGTGTGAGACAGAAAATATTTTATTTAGTAAAATTCTATGATACAGTCTATGTTGATTACCGTTGCATTACATCATTCTTATGAAAATATCTGCAATAATCTGCATGTTATTCAGCTGTCTATTATATCTGATGTCCATATAAGGGATTTCCGTCATAAGTTTAATACTTCTATGAATCTCACTTGTGGACGCCCTCTGGCTTCCAGTATGAATGAAACAAGTGTTTAATGCTTCATATTGCTAACATCTCCTCATTTTGGGTAAAAATAGAAAAATAAAGTACTTTGTAACGTAGTAACTTGAGTAGTTTTTCAGGAAACTACTTATTTACTCTTACTTGAGTTAGATTCTTTTTTATGGAAGTAAAATAATGACAAATGTTTTTGAAACAAAAAATCTTGTTGAATTGCACTACTTGAACAAATATGCATTGCATTAACCCTGCTTGCATTTTAATGCATTGTGCTGAAATTCAACATGGTTGTATATTTAAGATGTGAATATTTCAACTCAAAACATTTCACACACGTTTTCATTATTAAAAATTCAATAATCCATATTCACCTTTCAGATTTCACTTCCAAAATATTCATTCAGTTTAAAAAATTTCGGTCCATTTTATTTCGCTTTACAAATTCAGTGATTCAAATTCGACAGAAAATTCAACATTTGACATCCAGGAACGGCAGGAATATCAGTAGATTGCCGATTGATAATCTCCAAAGATGTTAGTCGGCCTCACCAGTAGGAGGTGCAAGTGCGTGTTGACGAAGAAAACTATAGAGCGACGGGTAAGAGAGTCATTCATTCATAAAAACGGTTTTACAGAAATTAAGCAAGCGGTAAGTATTTGTGATGATTATCAGGGCCAGTATATATATGTGGAAAAGAAGTCTTCGCAGTTAGTTTTGTACATGTAAGCAGCTTTCTCTACCGTGAACGAGATTATAATGTTATTCCCCGATGCTAATGTACAGATAAATCGTTAAATCTGAGGTAGTAGACATATATTTCTCTCGGTTGTTTAGTTTTCTTAACTTTATATTGCAGCTCTATGCTGCACAACTGGGGATTCCCTCAATATGTCATTCTCCAGGATTCCCCTGCGGTCAGGACACTTTAAGTAAAGTACTTTTTTGTTTTTTTTACCATGATTTTTCACATAATTTACCATAATACTTTTACTTAAGTACACTTTTCTAGTACTCTTTCCCCCACTACAAATTACGTTGTTGCGGCTTTCCTCTAATCTCACTCTCATGTGTGTTTTTGCAATATTTCAAACTTTTCATTGATTTTCCAAAATAATTACACTGTAAAAAGTGCAAATAACTTTAATTTAGCTAAACATCCCAACCGGGTGTACAAAATCTTACATTCTTTCAGATCTGTTGTAAATTTATGGTACTTTTAAGTGCTGGTATATCATCATGAAAATATTATCAGTGCATAAAATAAATAATACAGTTAAAATTTAGTGAAAGACTTAATGGTCTAAATATAGGCTTCATTTACTTCATGCATATTGCAAATATAATGTATTTTGATCTTGTGGTGAATATGACATTTCTTAATAGTTTTCAGTTTCGCCCTCTTTGGCTCTTTTTCGGTTCCTACCTCTATTTCTCTATGCTTATTAAAGTGTAAGTGTTTGTTGTGTTATTTCACCAGTGTTCCTCAGTCAAAACGGGAAACGCATGAGACTTTCAGAGAGGATGTGGCTGTGTATTGTGTCTGCTGTGGAGCAGAGGTCCAGCTGCTTTAGCTTTAATACTGTGAAGACCACCTCTTCCTCAGAGAGCAGAACTGTTAATTAAAAAGCCCTCTGCTCAGACTGAACCGTTCCATTTAGAGCTCACACCCCTGACACTTTTTGTGCTTATTTATAGCTGTCCTATTAGCTGCCCGGTCTCAATTCTGCCTAAAAGCTACCTGGATTTCTTCTGAAGCATATGTGTGTGAGTGTTATAGTGTGTGTTATAGATTTGATTTGGATCTCCCTCTGTCAGATTTGAATATAGAAACAATATCCACAGACAGGATGTCTTTAAAACAGAAATTTGAATATATTTCTGGCCATCTGTCTGGTTTGTTTGCCATCCATTCAAAACAGACTTGTGAAACACACCCTAAGTAAAACCAGCCCTGTTTATGTACCCTTCAAAATTCAGACAAACGCCTTGAATGTGATTTTTATTTTATTGTTTTGGTTTGAAAGGAATTTTTTAAATGCTAGGCACTAGTAGGCAGTAAGGCTGCACAGAATTGAAAAACACTGACATTACGATATCTTGTTTTTCTGCAAAACGTATTGCGATATAAAAAAAAAAAAAAGGATTTTTCGCTTTCAAATTACTTGGAGCGATATTTGGAAATAATTAATAATTTGTTAGGGAGTGCATAGAAAGAAAAAAACGGGGGGGAAAAGACACTGAAAAAGCAAACCATCATCTTAGGGTTGAACAATTTGGGAAAAAATGTCAGTGTTCACACTTGGGTTTACTCATTAAAAGAACCAACAAGTAACTAGTTTTAAAAAATACAAAAATCTCTTTCCACTTGATTTTTCATAGTCCACATTCTCACCATTTTTGACCCATTCAATATGACTTTAAAATAATATGATTTTTATTGCAAATTTTTTTTAAATAAACAAAATAAGAAATATATTGCAATAATACTATTACTGTACAGTCAAAAAGTTGAGGATTTAATAAGAATAATTAAAATAATTTTATTCTATAATTCAACTGTAAAATGTAAAACCTTAATTTTTTTCATTTTCAAACGATAAACCATCTAGCTTTTATTTCGAACGTTTGTAAGTTAATGCAACTTTATTGTGTTATCTTTATTGCTCCTTTTTATCTCAAATAAACCCAAACTGGCGGTTTTCAATTATCTCATTACTCTTTACATTTCACAAATATGTAGAATGTGAACAATATGATATAATTTGTGATATATGCGAAATCATGTATGGAACCGGCTATTTTTAGCGATACAACAAAACTTATGCAACACTGCATTATTTGAGGGATGACATCACTGCGCACACCAATTTATCAGTATAAGGCCAAATGGAAACGGGTTTGAGACAGCAAATTTTGCAAAAAATACTTTTTTTTACGCATTTTCACGTTGTCAAACAGGGCAAAAACTGGATTGAAACTTGGCTAATAATGCTAAAATAATACTGCTGCATGCGTGTAAATCAACATAGTGCCGCGCTTCACTCTGGAAACCAGCAGCACATATTTATTTAAATCGCAGACTTCGCGATCGCATTAAATGTACAATATGTAATTTTTTCGCCGCTAGGGGTCGCTAACCTCTTGCAATAACAAAGGCGTAGTTTGATGACGCAACATTTACTAAGAATTATGGATCTTGTCGTCAACACCAAGCCGACCGATCTAATAATGTTTATGGATGAGTAAATACATCAATGTTTTTATCATGACTGTGATATGAAGCAGTTCGGGATTGCTAAGAGACAGCTATCAGCTCCACACGCGACGCGAGTCCCGCGGATATAAAGGGAATATAGACATTTCATTCTACCGAACTACACGCAAGTGCAGAATTACAACTCACAGGTCAGTTTATTAGACAAATTAAACTTGTGAGGTAACGCAGCGCTGTTTCACTTGGTCTAACATTACACTAGCACACTAAACTGCATTTGAATGTGTTGAAATTTATGTTATTCTATGTGTTAGTTTGTATGAGACTAGCATAGAATAACATACAGATCATATTCTAACATTTTATATGTTGAACTATATAACATTGATTAGTTTTATGTAAATGTGCTCACCTGTTTAATAAAGTACATGTAGGAGCGGTCGAAGTCTCGGACGTGGAGCTCTAGACATCTCGAAAACACCGCGCTGATATTGATTCTCGTTTTAGTTCTCCTTTTTTATCCAAAGTCTGCTTGCCATGGTCCATAATGTTTGAACGAAACAACAACAGTGTGCAGATAGACATTACGAACTACACAGTTGTCCACGTCAGTCGCCTTGGTTACTATCAGAGGGCTCTGGTTACTATGGCAGTACGAGCGGAAACCAGGGAGAACCCGGATATGACGCCATTGACAAAACGGAAATAAAGAAACGGTCCGTGTCTTCGAATTAAATTACAAATTTCTCCTGGTTTGAAAGTTGTTGGAAACAGTCGGGATAATGTAAGTACACAACTAAAAAAAAGATATAACAGCTATAGTGATTTTTGCTATTTTTAGAGCAAAAAAACGACATATTGTACCTTTAAGGAGTTTGGAAGCAACAGTGGCTGATTTACATGAGTGTCATCCCAGTGAGGTTTTTTGGTTACAGGCTCACACCTGTAAGCTAGCTTTAGCTTGCTACTCTGAGCTGCACTGATGACATGGAAGCGCAGGCAAACGGTTGCTTGACTCAGGCTTGAGTCAGTCAGTGTTTGCCTTAACACTCTTTCTGAGTGTGGTGGCGAGAGGCCAGGGATGCCCCCACGCTGTGGGCAGTGGGCCGCTCAAGCATGACTGTCCTCAGGGCATCACCACTGTTTTTTCCGTGATCCTCAGGCTTGTTCTAGAGTCCTAATAGCAGAGATGCTCCGGGGGAGTAAAAGACGAATATCCGGGAGTGTTATTGCAGATGGGAAATGTGGTCAGGGACTGTAGGAAGTCGGGGAATGTATGGGTGGGAGTGTCTCTTTTGTCGTAATTATCTCTTCAGCCATTTCCTCAGCACAACAAACACCACCCTGTTTTTGGCCCTGTCAGTATACAGTTTGATTAAGAGCTCTGGCTTTTCTCAAGCTACTTCTAACTGGACTGAGCGTGATTGGTTCTTGGCGAAAGCGGGAGGAAGTGGCCACGGCATCTGCCATTACTGGAACCATCCTCAATAGGAGAACTCCCCGGATAATAGCATCCATTTGTCTAGAGCATGTTTTGGCCTTCCTAAGTGGCTTCAAAGGGTGATTGAGAGTATTGTTGTTATCTGGGCTGATTTGTTTTTTCTTCATTCCCTAAAATTAAATTAACCACAAACCTCACTTCCACGCATTACTGAATTTTTAGACTACATTTAGACCTGGTATATAACATTATAAAGGTAGAGATTTATGCATAAGAAAAAAAAAAACTGTTTCTGTTGTTAGTGGTTGTGGTATGTGTGTTTTAAATCAGAATTTGAGATTGTATTTTTTTTTAAATGTTATTTTTACTGTTGAGAGTGTTTTGTTTGTGTTTTGGTTGTTGAGGGTTAATTTTTAAAACCACTAATAATCTATTAAAATCAAATTAAAAATGAATATCCATTTTAACGCCTAAATTCACTTAGCTTTCAAAGCATTTAAAACAGTTGTTTATTGGGTAACACTTTATAATAACGTTCAGTTGTAAGTCATTTATAAGTCGTTAGTTAATGATGAACTAGTCATTTACAGAACATTCATAAATGATTAGCAAGTGATATACTAACATTTTATGTATGTTTTGTAAATTCCGTTACAAGTCATTTACATGTGATTAGTTAATGATTAACTAATTATTTACGAAACATGACTATGCGTTCATAAATGATTAATAAGTGATATGTTAATTATTGGATGTATGTTTTGTAGATTCAGTTATAAGTAATTTACAATTGATTAGTTAATGATTAACTAGTCATATACAAAACATGAATATGTGTTTCATAAATGTTGAATAAATGTTTGTTTTTTTGTATATATGTAGCAATTAGAGGGTGCAAAAAGTGTTGTAAATGCCTTGAATACACATACAGATCATTTGTAGGTATATGTAACACATTTACAAGTGATGAATAGTTTACACTTTAGATTAGGGGATGCAGAAAGTGTTGTAAATGATTTACAACACTTTCTTCATCCCCTAATCTAAAGTGTAAACTATTCATCACTTGTAAATGTGTTACATATACATTCGTAGATAACATTCGCAGACCTTATGCCTTTTTGATTCTTGAAGTGGTAATCTACAAATGAAGTGTAAGACATTTACAAGTGATGAATAGTTTACACTTTAGATTAGGGGATGCAGAAAGTGTTGTAAATCATTTACAACACTTTCTGCGTTTACACATCTATAACAGGTGTTGAACACTGTAGTGTGTAATGTAGTGTAAGTGCTGACTGGTGAGGGTATAGACAGCTGTCTTCTCTGAAACACATGGAGTCTTTAACCACTGTGCACCTGATGTGAGCAAAACATGCAAAAAAATGTAACATAATTTATTAAACATTTATGAAACGCATAGTCATGTTTAGTAAATGATTAGTTAATCATTAACTAATCAATTGTAAATGACTTATAACTGAATCTACAAAACATATAATGAACATCTCACTAATTAATCATTTATGAATGATTAGTCATGTTTTTAAAAAATTTGTTAATCATTTACTAATCAATTGTAAATGACTTGTAACACAATTTACAAAACATACATAAAATGTTAGTATGTCACTTGCTACTCATTTATGAATGTTTTGTAAATGATTAGTTCATCATTAACTAATCACTTATAAATGACTTACAACTGAACATTATTATAAAGTGTTACCTCCTGTCATAATACTGTACTATACTATTCAAAAGTTGGGGATCATCAAAACAAATTTTTTAATGTTTTTGAATGAAGTCTGTTATGCTCACCAAGCCTGCATTTAGTTGATTAAAATGCAGTAAAAACAGTAATATTGCGAAATATGTTTTGTTTTAATGTATTTTACAGTCTGATTTGTCGCTGTGATGGTAAAGCTGAATTTCTATCATCGTTACTCCATTCTTGTCACATGATCCTTCAGAATTCATGCTATGATAATTTGGTGCTCAAGAAACATTTCTTATTATTATCAATGTTGGAAACAGTTGTGTCATTTTTAGGATTATTTGATGAAAGGAAAGTCTGAAGAACACCATTCATTTGAAATAATAATGATAAAAACTTTTAATTAATGTCTTAAGTGTTACGTTTGATCAATTTAATGCACCCTTGCTGAATAAAAGTATTAATTTAAATTACTTTGATATCATGATATAAGATTTTGTCACACCCCCAACTTTAACCAAATCCATAAGTCTGAGTTGTGTGTAACCTGTCTTAAATACTAAACAGTTAGTGTCCATTTTTCGGTGTAGTCAGAATTCATAGTTCCTTTGGGCCTCTTTTCCAAAAGTTAGCCTTCACAGCTAAATGGTTTGGATATAAGAACAGATAAATGCTCATGTTTTAGCCATATCCTGTTGTGAATCATCGTTTCTATTATGCTTTCAAGGTTGGGATCTGATCTAACCCAGTTAAATACTGTTTTATCAGTTTATGACTATCCTTGTACTATGTCCTGTTAGCAAAGGCTCACAAATGGGATCTGGGATTCGATGTTGTGATGGTGAAAGAGTGTGAGCGGGCTCAAGTGTCCGGACTCTCCACCTTAGGGCGTGACCTAGGGCGTGAGCTTGTGCGAGCACTGCCTCTGTTATCAGCGTTCAACACATTCTCCTTCTTCGTCATTCACAGTTGCTGCACACGCAAACACACACCCACTCCAGAGCGTGGACAGATCTAGAAGCAGAGCCCAAGTCTTCGCTGGCACTGGGTCTAACGAGTGCTTGGGGCCTCTGTGAGGAAATTAACCGTGCAGTTTCACAGCCAAACAAGCCACAATCAGCCTCTGATGATAACTCATCTTTTAGTCTCTTTGCTTTCCCATGATGCACTAAAATGTTCCAGCAGTGCAGACTGTGCCTGGTCCCTGTATGCTTTCCCTTTTCTCTCCCAAGCTCTATTGGCAATTTGGCACAGCATGGTATGCTTTCTGCTTTGTTGGATCGTTGCACGCCAGACTATTTTTAATAACTGATTTATATTTGATTATTATTATTATTATTATTAATCATAATGTAAATCATAAACTGTTAGCCTATTATTAATGAAAATGTGTTATTTTATATACTTTATTATTGCTTTTTTTATTTATTAATAACAATAATATTAATAATATATTATTTTGTTGTTAAATAAAAACATAAAAAGTATATATACTTTATTATTATTAATAACAACACTGACAGTATAACAATAATAATGTATTGTTATTTTAGTTTTTGCTAAATAATAGTAATAATAATAATAATAACGTGCTTTTATTATTTTAATTGTATATTCAATGTATTTTTAGTAGTAGTATGACTATTATTATTATTATTGTATTGTTGTTGTTGATGATGATGATGATGAAATTCTGATAATTTTAATTTATATTATATTTAATTTATTATTATTATTATTATTATTATTTATTAACACATTTATCGACAATAATAATGTATTGTTATTTTAGTTGTTGCTTGCTACATAATAATAATAATGTGCTTTTATTAATTTAATTATATATTTAATTTATTAGTAATAGTAGTAGTACTATTATTATTATTGTATTGTTTTTGATAATGATAATAATAATAATAATAATAATAATAATGAACTTTTATTATTTTAATTTAATTATATTATATAAATAATATTATAGTTTATATTATATTTAATTTATTTAATGTATTATTGTTATTATTAGTAGTAGTAATAGTTGTGTATAGTAGTAGTATAAATGGGACTCCAAAAAGAAATATCCTATTTTCAAATATATTTTATATATATTTAAAAAATCTTTTTTTTTTTTTTTTTTACAAAGCCTAAAGTTAACATTCATTGATTTAAGTTCAGTATAAATAAAAGGCATCTGTTTAAGATGTGTATTTGTTAAAATAACACTGGAAGTGACATGAACAAAACAGGCCTCTCGTATTCCACCATGCACTTTTCTCTGTAGTCTGTGGCTCGCTTCGCCTCCCCCCACCACCTTCTTTCAACCTGAAAATCCTCTCCAAATCACTGCTGTTGTTAGGCTACCATATGTTCGTCTCTCTGATCCTATTTGAATGGGTTTACCTGAGGGGTTGAGTGGGGTTGGGGGCAGGGTGGTGTGGAATGTGAGCGGCTGGAGGGGCAAATGCAGGACTTGCCCTCAGCCTGGCACGCTGGTGTCCTTCTCATCGTAGGCATGTGAGTCCCGCAGCACAAACACATCACAGCAGAGCCGCCGGTTACTGCAGCTTGACAGTGGCCCCTTGGATGATCCTCTGCGCACACACACACACACACACACACACACACACACACACACACACACAGGAACCCTCAATGTATATGTAGTATAGCCAGAGGGGCCTGTAATTCAGAATCTGTCTAGTTCCACTAATGGGCTCGTGAAGGTTTCAAGCTTCCGGCTGACTGGAGGAAATGTCTAGATTGCTGGAGAACAGTTCTGATGGCAAAAATAGAATAATAAGCCCATTATTATGGCAAACCATTTATGAGTCAGTTAAAGTGATAATTCACCTAAAAATGAAAAATTGTCATATACTCACCCACTTATCGTTCCAAACCCTTCAGACTTTCTTAGGACACAAAAGGAGATGTTAGGCATAATGTTCATGCTACTGTTTTTCTTACATGGAATGGAACGGAATGGGGATGAACGCTGTCCAAATGACAACTTCAAGCCTTCTAAAGCCATATGACAGCATTGAGTGAGGAAGAGAAGATGTACTTTCATAGTGCCTTTTTGTCATTTGACCTTGAAAACATTCATCCCCATTCATTTTCATTGTATTGCAAAAGTGTCATTAAAAGATGTACGCCTATTTTTAAATGTTTTGTCAGTGTACACAACAGTACAACATATCAAACAGGCTGTACTTTTCACATATAGCCTCGATTCTGACTAAGGTTTATGAGCAAACTAAGGGCCAGATTTACTAAACAGGGCAAATTAGCATGAGAGCGCAATTCCAAAAAAATGCAGATGGGAGTGGAATGTTCTGCACGTGATCTACTGACGACGCGCAAATGAAAAAACACAGACACAGCCGAATAATTTCCAAAATGACTAACGCAATCTACCAAGAGCAGAGCAAATTAGTTTAAGACATGCTTTTTTTGGCCATTAATTAATGGCGCAAATACCGATAAATTGACGAGCGCAAACCTTTGTAAATCACCTTGCATGATTCATTTAAATACACTCCTACAAATGTATATGCATATGCAATAAGGTCAGCGGCAAAATAACCCTGTCCAAGCCTTTTCAATGCAAATTTTTCACTGCGTGTCTGAAGTAAATCCTGACAGAAGTTTTTTTTAACGCCAAAAGAAGGTTTACGCTGGAGCAAGCTGTTAGTAAATCTGGCCCTAAGATTGCATGATGGGAAAATTTCATTTCCTAGTCATGTTTTGCTAGTTTGTTGTGCTGTAGCGTACAGCACATGTTATAAGCTCAGCCATTGCGCATTAAGAGCTTTTAGAGATGAAGGATAGGTGGTTAAGTCGTTCTATGTAAAACGGCTCCAGTCACACTACAGGGAGCAGCGAAAGAGCCTCACATGTAAGACTTTGTATTTAATGTCTTCAGAGAGCCACTGTGCATATGCTCACTCACTCTGCCTCCCTCCACATGAGCTTTATTTTCTCATCCTCTGGGGTGCTTTGAAGAGAGATGAAATAAAATATTTGATTCTGGTTGGAAGGAACAAAACAAATAAGTACAAGTATGGATTAGAGAAGCACTTTCATGTCTCCCTTACTGTTAATGGCTCCCCTTAAATTAATACTTCCCCAAAATTTTCCAATGGCAGCAAGCCCTCCCATTGTCTTGCTGTGTATTTCAGCTGCAAAGCTGGAGGGAACACAAAAGAGTTGCACTATAATCCATTATCTGCCATCTTCCCCTTGGGCCTCCACCGTCTCCCTCTGATCGATTCTGACAGTGCCACTGTCGTGTGGACGTGTGTGTGTGTGTGTTTGTCAGTCTGGGTGTGTTTTGTGTGTTCTGTCACTGACTCGCTATACTTTAGTTAACTGTTTGTCCAGCATGTTTGTAGTTTAAAATTTAGAATTTGAATTACCAGATGAGGAAATATTGCTGATTTTACAGTTTTATCATAAATTATTAGTGATACACCAAAAATGGATGCATGATATATCGGTATTATATTCGTTACCGGCTGATATTTGAGTTTATGTGTATATGCATGACAGTTTCCATGTCCTTAAAAGACAGAATGCAAGATGCTCCGCAAATTAAAGCTACCTTTAACCACGGCATTGACTTGTTTATCAAATTTCAGCTTCGAATCAAAAATTACTCCAAGGTTCCTCACTTGAGTGTTGACATTAGTGGCTATGGGGCAAGATGTACAGAAAGCTGTTTGGCTAACTTTGGGGGACCAAAAATTACCACTTCAGATTTTGACTCAATGAGCTGCAAAATACTTGCAGCCAACCATGCTCTTATTTCATTCGAACACTCAAACAAAGTTGTGATGTTGGAGTCTTCATTACATCTCAGGGGCAAATATAGCTGGATATCGTCAGCATAACAATGGTAAGCCTCATTATATTTTTGACAGATTAATCCCAGAGGGAGCATATATAGAGAAAACAGAACTGGACTAAGACGTGAACCTTGAGGAACCCCTGAGGAAATAGGGTGGGAAGATGAAATAGAGCTTCCTAGTTCCACCGCAAAAGGTCTACCATATAAATAGGAGGAGAACCAGTATAAGGCAAGCCCCCTAATCCCACCCCACACCCCAGAAGAACCCCATTATCCACAGTGTCAAAGAAGATCAAGAAGCACTAAAACCTACAGACAGCAACAGATCATTTTTCACTTTGAGAAGAGCAGTTTCAGTGCTGTGTTGAGACCTAAAACCGTACTGAAATATATATATATATATATATATATATATATATATATATATATATATATATATATATATATATAAATACCTTTATTAAGAACCACCTTCTCCAATAACTTAACCAAAAAAAGGCAGTTTAGAAATCAGTCGAGATGTAGAAAATAAGATGAGACCATGTCTTCTACGAGGCTCTGATTCACAATGGACAAGATCATAGAGAGGATAACGTCAAGCGAACAATAAGATGTCTTAAGACGTTGAATAACTTCTAGCAGATAAGATAGAGAAACAGAAACAGGGGTTATTGCTGCTCTCCCTGCTCTTATCCATGCTAGGCTGCAGGGACTTCTTGCCCAGAACAGAACCATACCGCCAATCCAAACTGTATGCTAATTGTCAGTTGTATTTGACGATAGTGATCCTGACAGAATTAGATATATTTGCACTAGTGGCAGAGATCTAATCCACAAAAAAATTGCGAAAAGCTTCCACAAGCTCTCAGAATTATCAACAACAGCTGGGACAGTGTTCAGGATTGTATTTATGGCATTCTCTAATGCTCATCATCTAAACACTAATCATTTAATAACTGTAATATTTTTTTTAAAACATTGCATTATAATGTTGTGATGCCTTCTTAATTTATTATATGTTTGGTATTTTAATATCAGCAGTTAACTGGGATTTGCATCAACCACTTTTTAAAGGTTTTTTATTTATTTAATGTTACTATGTTTTACACGTATAAATATTAAAGTCCATTGTTTTGTCAGCTAACATTTTCAAGGTCGTAGTAGATCAAATAAATTGACAACTCAAAGTTTCTTCAAGTTTCAGCATGCTGTATAATTCTTTCAAGACTATTAGCAAACATTTCTTTTTCTCTGCCAGTGTGGAAAATGACACTTTAAACATCTTTTCAGAAAGGGCAATTCTATTCCTCAAGGTTTGTACTTCTACCGTCTCAGATCCACTCATGTTTATCTAAAAATACAAACCTGAAAACGCTAGGCTATATGTTGTTTAATCCAAATGGTCATTTATCAGGCAACATGGTTGAAGCCTTATATAATTGAAGCCATTTTTGCTTGCAATTTCCAATTCATTTAAAACACACTGAAGAGAACAAAACCGATTAATGAAACAAGAAAGACAGTCAGTGGTATAATTTAGCTGATTGCAGACTACACACTAACAAAACAACAGAACAAAGATGCAAATCAACTGAACAGTGCTTGAAGGTTTTCAGGTGTCTGACAACAGTATTGTGTAAACTTTCAGGATTTTTTTTTCCCAAAAAACAAAACGTACAATAAAACCACCTAAATAATTGCCACAGTCTCCACTTGATGATTATTGCATGATTATTTCATATAATGTTTTGCTGATTTGATGTTCAGTTTGATTGTGAAGCAGGTTTTCTTGTCAGTATTGTTTTTTGATAAATATAACAACAGACCCTTTCCAAAAAATTAGAATATCATGGAAAAGTTTATTTATTTCCATAATTCCATTCAAAATGTTAAACTTCCATAGATTATAGATTCAGGACCCACAACTTAAACGATTTCAAGTCTTTAGTTGTTTATTTGTACATAATTTGGGCTTCCAGCTCATAAAACCCACGAAAACAGGATTTCAAAAAATGTGAATATTACATGAAATCACACAGTAATTACACAGTGATACCATGGTCATTGAACCAGGTTTTGGTTATTTTGGCAGTGTGGGCAGGTGCAAATCCTGCTGGAAAATGAAGGAAGCATGAAGTGCTCTGAAAATGTCCTGGTAGACGGCTGCGTTGACTCTGGATTTAATAAAGCACAGTGGACCAAAGTCCTCTTTTCTGATGAGAGCAAATTTTGCATCTCATTTGGAAACCAAGGTCCCAGAGTCTGGAGGAAGAATGGAGAGGCACACAATCCAAGATGCTTGAAGTCCAGTGTGAAGTTTCCACAGTCTGTGTTGGTCATCGGCTGGTGTTGGTCCACTGTGCTGTCCACTCAACGCAGCCGTCTACCAGGACATTTTCAGAGCACTTCATGCTTCCTTCAGCAGACAAGCTTTATGGAGATGCTGACTTCATTTTCCAGCAGGATTTGCAATTACTGTGTGATTTCATGTAATATTCACATTTTTTGAAATCCTGTTTTCGTGGGTTTTATGAGCTGGAAGCCCAAATTATGTACAAATAAACAACTAAATACTTGAAATCGTTTAAGTTGTGGGCCCTGAATCTATAATATAATAAATAAACTTTTCCATGATATTCAAATTTTTTGGAAAGGGTCTGTATATATATATATATATATATATATATATATATACTTTTTAAATACACTGCTCAAAAAAATTAAGGGAACACTTAAACAACACAATGTAACTCCAAGTCAATCACACTTCTGTGAAATTAAACTGTCCACTTAGGAAGCAACACTGATTGACAATCAATTTCACATGCTGTTGTGTGAATGGAATAGACGACCGGTGGAAATTATAGGCAATTAGCAAGACACCCCCAATAAAGGAGTGGTTCTGCAGGTGGTGACCACAGACCACTTCTCAGTTCCTATGCTTTCTGGCTGATGTTTTGGTCACTTTTGAATGCTGGCGGTGCTTTCACTCTAGTGGTAGCATGAGATGGAGTCTACAACCCACACAAGTGGCTCAGGTAGTGCAGCTCATCCAGAATGGCACATCAATGCGAGCTGTGGCAAGAAGGTTTGCTGTGTCTGTCAGGATAGTGTCCAGAGCATGGAGGCGCTACCAGGAGACAGGCCAGTACATCAGGAGACGTGGAGGAGGCCGTAGGAGGGCAACAACCCAGCTGCAGGACCGCTACTTCCGCCTTTGTGCAAGGAGGAGCAGGAGGAACACTGCCAGAGCCCTGCAAAATGACCTCCAGTAGGCCACAAATGTGCATGTGTCTGCTCAAACGGTCAGAAACAGACTCCATGAGGGTGGTATGAGGGCCCGACGTCCACAGGTGGGGGTTGTGCTTACAGCCCAACACCGTGCAGGACGTTTGGCATTTGCCAGAGAACACCAAGATTGGCAAATTCGCCACTGGCGCCCTGTGCTCTTCACAGATGAAAGCAGGTTCACACTGAGCACATGTGACAGACGTGACAGAGTCTGGAGACGCCATGGACAACGTTCTGCTGCCTGCTTTCATCTGTGAAGAGCACAGGGCGCCAGTGGCGAATTTGCCAATCTTGGTGTTCTCTGGCAAATGCCAAACGTCCTGCACGGTGTTGGGCTGTAAGCACAACCCCCACCTGTGGACGTCGGGCCCTCATACCACCCTCATGGAGTCTGTTTCTGACCGTTTGAGCAGACACATGCACATTTGTGGCCTATTGGAGGTCATTTTGCAGGGCTCTGGCAGTGTTCCTCCTGCTCCTCCTTGCAAAAAGGCGGAGGTAGCGGTCCTGCTGCTGGGTTGTTGCCCTCCTACGGCCTCCTCCACGTCTCCTGATGTACTGGCCTGTCTCCTGGTAGCGCCTCCATGCTCTGGACACTATGCTGACAGACACAGCAAACCTTCTTGCCACAGCTCGCATTGATGTGCCATCCTGGATGAGCTGCACTACCTGAGCCACTTGTGTGGGTTGTAGACTCCATCTCATGCTACCACTAGAGTGAAAGCACCGCCAGCATTCAAAAGTGACCAAAACATCAGCCAGAAAGCATAGGAACTGAGAAGTGGTCTGTGGTCACCACCTGCAGAACCACTCCTTTATTGGGGGTGTCTTGCTAATTGCCTATAATTTCCACCGGTCGTCTATTCCATTCGCACAACAGCATGTGAAATTGATTGTCAATCAGTGTTGCTTCCTAAGTGGACAGTTTAATTTCACAAAAGTGTGATTGACTTGGAGTTACATTGTGTTGTTTAAGTGTTCCCTTAATTTTTTTGAGCAGTGTATATATGACTGATTTGAAAAGTTAGTAATAAAATGAACTACAAAGTAACACTACACATTTCATAGAAAAAAAGTTCTATTATTTAGCATTTTCACTTCAGCACTTAATGCACAGATCATTTG
Source organism: Rutilus rutilus (assembly GCF_951802725.1). Lineage (NCBI taxonomy): Eukaryota > Metazoa > Chordata > Actinopteri > Cypriniformes > Leuciscidae > Rutilus > Rutilus rutilus. The sequence continues at coordinate 23,333,216 of NC_140223.1, forward strand.
ACAGTATCAGATTGTTTTTTTCAGCACAGCATTAATCAGAATACATCCTTCATCCAGGCCACTTGACATTTTGTCGCTCTGTGAAATTGAGGCTGAAATGGGTAAATGTACTGAGAATAGCTTGCGAGTCAGTGTGTTTTTGTTGTGGGTTGTGAGTCAGTCATGGCCTGGCGGTTAGTTAACCTGCTGCAGGCATGTTGAGCAGTAGTGCTCATGTAGGAAACGCAGGCTTGAATCCAGCCTGCAACATTTCTTCTTTCTCAGCTGTAAAGTGACATAAACGAACATAAATGAGGCGAATTAGGAAGTAATATTGGAAAGCTGTTACCTGCAGATAATGTATGCTTATTTTTAGAGCATTTGATTTGAGTTTGCTTCAGAAGCCTGTGAGAGAGAATAAATGATGTGACTCTTCAATAATCCCGTCTTCTCATTTCTGCTTTGATGTCACTCGCGTCGCTTCTTTTTAATATTCTTTATCTGTCACCTAAATTACCTCTTTAATCTGATTTATGTCCAGATTAGATTTGAAAAAGTGAGTCTGCTCTGTTCTATTGGGCATGCTCACATCGTTATGGCTCTAACACTTTTAATTTCCCAAATAACTGGGTCATCGACCTAAATCTACTGCCAGCCAGCGAACGATTTGTCAAAGCCACTATCTGCATTCTAAAACCCCTATTTAAATAGCGGAGGTCGAGGATTGTGGGACAGATGCACTGATGTGTGTGCGATCTGGTTATCACACATCTTTTGTGTGTGGGTCCTCGGCTCATACAGTTTCTTCAGCAAATCTGTTTCTCTTAGAGTCAAACTGACATTTGAAAAGCTGGCATTATATAAAGATGTTGGGTTATTCAGATTGTGTGTAATTGGGTAGTAAGTGACAGTGACATGCTATACTTCTTCTAAAACTAGTTCAAACTGTTTTTCAATTCTTTTTATAATTACTGGTTATTCATTTACCAACTTTTCAATGTAAGTCTGAAATTATACAAGGTTACAAGACATGTCCCACTATTCATTATAAATATAATTTAAGCATAAACCTTTAGATTGAAAGGCTTTTAAATTCAGTCAAATTTGTCCAAACTTTTGGACGAATTCAGATCATATTCTAAAGTCTTGAAGTTGAAAATAGGAGTTCTTTCACATTCTGTATTTATTTCAATATACAAATATAAATTTGAGCTCTGTAACACTGTGTCTTGTAACAGATTGCAATTCTCCCCATGGGAGTTTGACAATACAGGTCTTTATTTACTCACATTTAGAGCTAAAATAAAGTTTTACCTCCTTTTTCAGTAAAACCAAAAGTTGTTTTGTCTGCAGTGTGAGGAAGGTGAAGTTTCACACTGGCGCTGGTGGAAGTGTCACATGAATCGTGCAGGGGACTTCAGATCGTCTGACACGATGTGCTGCTTTTTGATTCATTATGCAGGCATATGCTAATCCTTGCTAGGCTAATTCAAACACAAAGTTCAGACCCCCCCCACCCGACACCTCCAGGGGACCGGCGTGTTAAAACAGTCAGCGTGCGTAACAACTCTGTGACGCAAACCCTGACTGACGTTCTGGTTTGAGCTCGCGCCCGCCGCTCCCCTCGACACCCCTCTCTGACAGGAAGTGTACATCAGTGGATCAGACGCTGTGTTATTTGAGGTTGAGAGGGAAGAATCTGTGCAGAAGGCTGGAAAAAAGGCCGGGCTCTGTAGATTAATTAGGAAAATCAAAGTGGCTGGGGACGGAGAGCTGTGTGGCACTGCCAAAAACCCTACAATCACTCTATCCTCCCAGGGCTCAGAATGGAAAAGCCAGATTCTCTTAGCGCTTTTCCTCTGCGACTGCAAAAAAAAGGCAATGTATCATAAATCAACAATGTCTAGTTCCTCATCAAAATGTTGCCCATGAAGTATTCAGTCTGTGATTTCCTGAGTGTGTGCACAGCGTCTGTCATCTCTCAACATGTAAGAAGCAATTAAGTATTAATGCAGTTAAGTAGTTTATTGTCAAGTGACTCTGCATGTGTTTTATCCCTGCCTGCTTTTAGACCTAAGGGTTCAACATCTTGGTCCTATGGTCCAGGATGTTGACGTACTGGCCCAGTCCTATGCCTTATGACCGAGAGGATTTCAGACCAACAGATTGAACGGTCACTGTCCATTCAGTGCTGCACTGTCATCTTTTCTTGCATTTGTTGACCGTGTTTTAACGGAACTCTTCTTGGTTTTCATTTGGATTTCTGAAATTTAGTGCAGTTAAAGCTGCACTGAAATGTGAAAGTTTGTGCAGTGATCCATTAAATCTTTTTGTAATGCTTTCATTTTGGTGTTCAACAAGTATGAGATATTGTTTGTTTGTTAGTTTTTTACAATATACTTTGCCGTTCAGAGTTTTGGGGTTAGTAAGATTTTTTTTTTTTCCTGTGATCAAAGCTGAATATTCAGCATCATCAGTCTTCAGTGTCACATGATCCTTTAGAAATCATTCTGATGTGATGATTTGATGCTCAATAAATATTTATCAACATTATCAATGTTGAAATCAGTTGTGCTGATTCGATTTTTCTCAGAATTCTTTGATGAATAGAAAGTTCAAAACTACAAAGTACAAAGTTTTTTATCTATTTACAGCCATATTTATCCCTAATTTCACAGTCACCAGATTTGTTGCCCAAGGTTTTGATTAAGTATATACACTCACCTAAAGGATTATTAAGAACACCATATACTAATACTGTGCTTGACCCCCTTTCGCCTTCAGAACTGCCTTAATTCTATGTGGCATTTATTCAACAAGGTGCTGAAAGCATTCTTTAGAAACGTTGGCCCATATTGATAGGATAGCATCTTGGAGTTGATGGAGATTTGTGGGATGCACATCCAGGGCACGAAGCTCCCGTTCCACCACATCCCAAAGATGCCTTATTGGGTTGAGATCTGGTGACTGTGGGGGCCATTTTAGTACAGTGAACTCATTGTCATGTTCAAGAAACCAGTTTGAAATGATTCGAGCTTTGTGACATGGTGCATTATCCTGCTGGAAGTAACCATCAGAGGATGGGTACATGGTGGTCATAAAGGGATGGACATGGTCAGAAACAATGCTCAGGTAGGCCGTGGCATTTAAATGATGCCCAATTGGCACTAAGGGGCCTAAAGTGTGCCAAGAAAACATCCCCCACACCATTACACCACCACCACCAGCCTGCACAGTGGTAACAAGGCATGATGGATCCATGTTCTCATTTTGTTTACACCAAATTCTGACTCTGCCATCTGAATGTCTCAACAGAAATCGAGACTCATCAGACCAGGCAACATTTTTCCAGTCTTCAACTGTCCAATTTTGGTGAGCTCGTGCAAATTGTAGCCTCTTTTTCCTATTTGTAGTGGAGATGAGTGGTACCCGGTGGGGTCTTCTGCTGTTGTAGCCCATCCACCTCAAGGTTGTGCATGTTGTGGCTTCACAAATGCTTTGCTGCATACCTCGGTTGTAACGAGTGGTTATTTCAGTCAAAGTTGCTCTTCTATCAGCTTGAATCAGTCGGCCCATTCTCCTCTGACCTCTAGCATCAACAAGGCATTTTCGCCCACAGGACTGCCGCATACTGGATGTTTTTCCCCTTTTCACACCATTCTTTGTTAACCCTAGAAATGGTTGTGCGTGAAAATCCCAGTAACTGAGCAGATTGTGAAATACTCAGACCGGCCCGTCTGGCACCAACAACCATGCCATGTTCAAAATTGCTTAAATCACCTTTCTTTCCCATTCTGACATTCAGTTTGGAGTTCAGGAGATTGTCTTGACCAGGACCACACCCCTAAATGCATTGAAGCAACTGTCATGTGATTGGTTGATTAGATAATTGCATTAATGAGAAATTGAACAGGTGTTCCTAATAATCCTTTAGGTGAGTGTATTTGATACCGAAATGCCAGATGCTGGTATCATACCAAAACCAAAATTTTGGTATCGACAATCAATTTACCGACACTACAATCATCCCTTCTTAATCCTGAGGGACAGTTTAAGATCGACGGCTATGTCGATTTCTGCCATAGTCAGAACGACAGTTTCAGTTCAAGTTCAAACAACTGCATTGTTTGTGGCTTGAAATGACTTCTTCACAGTAGATGACTTCTATAAAGTATGTTATTAGGAAGTCTTGAATACACAGAACATACAGCTTTATTTTTTCTGTTCACAGAGTTCTGTTTTGTGAGCAATTTCTGGGACTGTTCGCAGTTTGGAGTTTAAGCTTTTATTCTCACAAAGCACTGTGCAATTTACCAAACACTTAAGGACAGTTCCTTTAGTGACAGTATAAGCAAACACAAAGTTTTGCTCCTCTAAATTGGTCTGTATTTGTTGTCCGTTAAATAAGCCTTTTGGAAAAATACATCCTCTCGTCAGCGGCCTGAAACCTTGTTGGGTTTCTGAAAATACAGTTGTTGTTTTTTTAAACGTGCCATTGTCCCTCAGTACCAATATGAATATGGTCGATGTTGAATTATTAACGACTGAGGTAAAATGGCTGGCCTCAGATTACAGAGCGATCGCTATAGGTTTCTCACAGTTCAGAAAGCCCAACCCAAAGAATAACACTCCAAGAGAGAGGCTTTTAATCACAAAGACATCCTTCAGCAGGAATTACCCACTTATACGTGACTCCCGTTCCCCTGGTTAGGGGCAGATTTTCATCAGCACATTGTTGTATCCACTAACTGGTGTTATATAGATACAAAACACAGCAATCTGCCTGCGATACGAATCCGCATGTGTTAGCCAAGCAGAATCAATAGCCTTTGAGACTAAAACAAATCTTCAAGGAGTGAGACTCGGCTACGCGAAGTGTATTCGGCTCTTGTAGTATTCATGAGATGATCTGCTTTTTTTTGGGCTCATGGATTTTTCGCTGGCTTTGAGGAAAAGCAGAATTCACCTTGAGTTTGGCTTTGCACCAAAAATGTTCTTTTAGATTTTGCATTTGAGGTTATTTTAAAAAGGTGGGAAATTAAACAGTCTACACTATTTTTTTTTTTTATATATATTTAAAGTACATTTCAAAGTTTGGTGTTGATTTATTTATTTATTTTACAAAAAATGTTTTATTGTTATTGTTACTCTTATGATCATCAAGGCTGCATTTATTTTAACTATAGAAAAATACAGTAAACAAGTAACGTGATGGCAAAGCTGAATTTTCAGCATCATTACTCCAGTCTTCACATGTCACATGATTATTCAGAAATCATTCTAATATGCTGATTTGCTGCTCAAGAAACATTTCTTATTATTATCAATGTTGAAAAAATTTGTGCTGCTTAATATTTCCACTATTCTTTAAGGAGTAGAAAGTGAATATAATTTTTTCTGGGCACAGTTATTTATTTAACAATATCTTTATTATCTTTAATTAGTGATAAATGATTAACAGATCATTTATGAACAGTCAAATATATATGATTATATACGGTACATGTAACCTGTCAAAGGCTGCGTTTATTTAATCAAAAATACAGTAACAACAGTAATATATATATGTATATATATTACTTTCATAACCATGAGATTTATATGTATTTAACTTTTTTTTTTTTTTTAATAATGCTCTTTAAATGTTATATAAATGTGATGGCTTTTATCAGTGATAGTTATTATAAAGGGATGATGAAATATCTTGTGTGAGGAGCTCTTAAACCACCTCACATTTTTTACTGGTGATATCTGTGTACCATAATTTATGTTAAAGTGAAGGCTTTGCTCATGAAAATAATTATAGTACATAAGGTTTGCCCATAGGCTTAACTTACTGAAAGACATGTTACAATATGTGTACACTAATTGCATGGCATGGCTAATTTTTGCATTCGAAAATATAGACAGCGTGCAATGAAATGGAACAAAACACAACAATCCCGAAAGGTGATTAAAACGTTGAATTATTTTGAACTTAAAGAGATAGTTCACTTAAAAATGAAAATTCTGTCATCATTTACTCACCCTCAAGTTGTTCCGATCCTGTCTTAATTTCTTCCTTCTGCTGAACACAAAAGAAAATGTTTTGAAGAAAATGGTTAACCAATTAGTTGCTGGCCACCACTGACTTCTATAGTAGGAAAGAAACTACTATGGAAGTCAATGGGGTCCATCAACTGTTTGGTTACCAACATTCTTCAAAATGTCTTATTTTGTGTTCAGCAGAAGAAAGAAAGTAATACAGGTTTGGAACAACCTCTAGCTTACTTTTTAGAACGTCAAACAAGATGTTAAAAGGAGACTTTTTTTTTTTTACTTTTTTTTGGAGGACATGTTCATGTGCCCTTAGAGAGAGAAAAGCCATGTTTGAAGTACATGGATAATATTTTTCCTTTTCAGAAAGGCTTTTCATCTTTGAATAGCCACTGATTAAAAGTGGATGGGGAGAGAGAGTGAGAAAGAGATGGAGCGATAGACAGAGAGTGAGAGTGCGGCATATCTTTCTATTTTAGACGTTTTGCTCCGTTATCTCCAGGAAGTAGGTCCTGTGTGTGAGTCCTGAAGAGCGTTCCGGGATCTCGGGTCCATGCGTCAGGCGGGCTCACGTGGCCTCGTGTTGTAGTTTTCTTTGGCACCTGGAGACGGTTCAGGGAGGGATTTTGCGGCAAGGCTGCTGACACAACTAATGAGTTAAATTAGACGACTCCCCCTCATGCACGTCTGTGAAATTAAGCCTAGAAAGACACAAAAGATAACAGAACTAATAACAGGTTTTAGCACAATAAGGCAACTAATTTACATCACAAATATGATTCATATATATTTTTAGCACCATATTTTTATATTCAAAACTTTGAATCTGAAGTGTTTCCACTAGCATCAACAAACTGAATTGGAAAAATGATTGTTTTCAAACAGTTTTTAAACACTCCCCAATCTGCCCCCCATTGGTCAGACATACAGATAGTCCCGCCCCTAAACCCACACTATTGGACGAGTCAGTGTTGCTGTGACAGGCTGGTCAGGATGTGCAAACAAACTCAATCCTTGTTGGCCCTGGTAACTTCCTGTGCAAATGTTTCTGTTGCATTATCAGTCACATACAGTTCAGTGTGTATATCTATACTGAGTCTGTCTTTCTTTATTGCTCTATTTTACAAGAAACTTGTCTTCATTTCATGCCTCCTGCTTTAGTGTTTGTTTTGATACTGAGGAGAGATGGCAGTGCTGTAGCGATTTGCCTTTTTATCAAAGAAACATCTCTCTCTTTCTCTCTCTCTCTCTCTCTCTCTCTCTCTTTCCTCCCCCTCTCCCTCGTGCTGTTGTCTAATCCAGCTTGTGAATCACATGCCGTGACCAGGCGCGTGTGTTCGAGAGTGTTTGTGTGTGTCATTGTGCCGACCCAAGAGACTCCGTTAATCATTCATTTTACCGATCAATGTTTCTTCATAACCTGAATAAACACCTCATTTGTTTTTGTTCCCTAATATATCTGCTAGAAATCTGTTCCACCTTGTCTTACTTTTCCCCCATATTGTTTCAATAATTGTATCAAGCACATTGTGTGATATTGTTTGAAAATATTGGGATTATATATACATTTAATAAATAATATATAATATATTTTGCAAGGATGTATTGCATTTGATTAAAAGTGACATTGAAGACATTTCTATTTCAAATAAATGCAGATTTTTTTAAAACTTTCTATTCATCAAAGAATCCTAAAAAAAAAAATGTATCCTAAAAATCCTAAAAAACTTTTCCACAAAAAAAAGGAGCAGCACACCTTAGCAGTAACATTAACTGTGCCCAGAAAAATTCTATACACTTATTAATCATTAAAGAATGGTGGAAAAATGTATCAGTTTTCCACAGAAATATTAAGCAGCACAAATGTTTTCATGGATAATTTCTTGAGCAGCAAATCATCATATCAGAATGATTTCTGAAGGATCATGTGACACTGAAGACTGGAGTAATGATGCTGATAATTCAGCTTTGCCATCACAGGAATGCATTACATTTGAATTTTTTATTAAAATAGATATTAATGTAATTACATTTCACAGTATTGCTGTTTTTACTGTGTTTTTGATCAAATAAAACAGCCTTGGCTATAAGAGACTATTTGGATAAGAGATAATTGGTACTTTAATAAGCATGTTTTTCACTGTCAACCCTTTAAGACCTGTCGTCATTTTCTCCCCCTTCATTGTGATCCAAAAAACTTACTCTCTTATGGAACACATAAGAAGATATTTTGAAGAATGTTTCTTATACAATCAAAGTTAATGACTTTGGTTTTTCTATGGACAAAATGTAAATATATATATATATATATATATATTTAAATATCTTCTTTTTAATCTGTTATTATCGGGATTACATGAAACTGTGGTATGTTTCCGTGAGCATTAATTGTTTTTCAGTCAGAATGTTCCATTCTGTTCCAGGTGAGGTGTACAGGGACACACTTACTTGTGTACAGTGATCACACCTCTGAGGTTTATGAGCCACATTTGAGACAATTATTATAAGACAAAAACAGCTATTAATATATATAACGCCCTAAGCATTTTGTGTTGTGAAAAGCCTATACTGTACATACATTTTATGACAGGTCTATGTATTGGTTTGAGACTTAATGTGCACTTTGTAGTTTGCATAAATATACACAAGATGCATTTCAGAATCATTACCATAATATTTCCCTCTTGAATTGATGTAGTCAATGCATAAAAATGAACAGGCATGGTTGCACAGTGGCAAGTTGAAATGACTCTGTATGCCGAGGAAAGGATAGTTGCATTTGTGTAATGTGTTTAACATTGCTGTGGAAAATGTGTTACTGTTCAGGGAAGAAGGAGAGGCACTTATAGCAATTGGCATCTCTCAGTAAGGTCACATCAAGCTGCTCATAGCAGAGTGACGACAAAAGATGTTCACAAACATTCAAGGCCATTACTGAGGGCCCCTCAGCGCTTGCCTTTTTATCAACAAATCATCTCTCGCTTGCTCTCGTCTTCTTTTCGTGTCAAAATTCAACAAAATGTATGATTAAATCGCAGAATAGTTGTGGGCGATATATCAAATATTCACACTGTACTTGCAAAGATTTTGCTGACAAAAATAAATAAATAATCAACAGTATGAGTATCTATTATTTCAATGCACGTCTTATTTGTACATGTAGAATGTATCGTGACTCCTTGTATCGTGACTTCCAAGTATTAGCATTGGATTTCATAGATTCAATTCATTTTTATGAATCACTTCAAACTGTCCATTTCAGTGAACTGATTCAAAACAATTAATTCGTGTCACCAACAATGTAAAAAAAAAAATGTGCTAAATTGTTTTGTATTACTATATATTGTGTTATTGGTGAAACTGGTCACATTTTATTGCTTTCGATCATTTGAGTATAAAAATCAGTGTGGAGAACAAGCCTTTATTATATTTTAAATATTGTTTTACTTTATTTTACTTCTTGTATTAAACATTTTGAATGATGGTTACAAACTTATATGTATACATATATATATATATATTTATATATATACACACTACCGTTAAAAAGTTTCGGGTCAGAAATATTTTAAGAAATTAATACTATATTCTGCAACAATGTGACAGTAAATACACAGTAAATACATGTGACAAAAATTGACTGTAAATAGTTTTTATATTTAGAAAGCTTTATATTTCAAATAAATGTTGTTCTTTTGAACTTTCTATTCATAAAAGAATCCTGAAAAAATGTATCAGTTTGCACAAAAATATTAAGCAATATTTTTAACATTGATAATAATAAGGAATGTTTCTTGAGCACCAAATCAGCATATTAGAATGATTTCTGAAGGATCATGTGACACTGAAGACTGGAGTAATGATGCTGAAAATTCAGCTCTGCCATCACAGGAATAATGAAATAATGATTTAATTATATAATTAATTTGTAATTATATTTCACAATATTACTGTTTTTACTGTATTTTTGATCAAATGAATGCAGCCTTGTTGAGCATAATAGATTAACACACTACCAAAAAAGAATGTAGACATACATTTTGGCTATATCACCCAGCCTAATCACTTATTTCTCATCTTTTACTTTTCTCCTCAGGTCGGTGACAGACCCCAGAGATGGCAAACGTGTGGCCCTTAAAAAGATGCCCAATGTCTTCCAAAACCTCGTCTCCTGCAAAAGGGTTTTCCGCGAACTGAAGATGCTTTGTTTCTTCAAGCACGACAATGTAAGCTCCCCATCCTCTGTTTCTTTTTTTTTAATCAGTTAGTGTTACCTAACTCTCGCTATCTACGTGCCGTCCCCATGGTGCCATTAGCGTGAGCCTGGCTAGCTCTCGCTGTCCCTGGGCTGCTGGTGCCTGGGAAACGAATGTCATGTGAAGGCTGGTGTCAGTGCCCACGTTCTCTGGCGTCAAAGCTGACCTCTGGCGCGCTCTGTCTTTGTTTCTCCACAGGTGCTGTCAGCTCTGGATATTCTACAGCCTCCACACATCGACTACTTTGAGGAAATGTATCCTAAACAGAAAGCTACTTTACCAGCTGCTGATTATGATTATGATCCAACCAGTTTGGATTCCAAAGAATTCCAAAGAGTAAAAAGTTCGGCTGACACAATAATTATTTTGGATCGAATCCGGTTTCTCCCTAAATATAACTATTGTAATATTTCTCTGTAAAATAATGAATTTTTTTTATATATATAATGGTGTTTTGCAGTACAACTGTAAAATTCCAACACTAATATTTATGGCTGCCTTAATTTTTTTTTTTTTTTAACATTAAACTATCAAGCTTTTGTTTTGAGAACTTAAAGGGATAGTTCACCCAAAAATGAAATTCTGCCATAATTTACTCACCCTCAAGTTTCAAACCATAGAATAGTTTTTTTTTTTTTTTTTCATATTATGGAAGTCAATGGGGTCCATCAACTGTTTGGTTATCCATATTCTTCTCTTATCTTTTGTGTTCAGCAGAAGAAAGAAATTCAAGGTTTGGAACAACTTGAGTGTGAGTAAATGATGACAGAACTTTCATTTTTGGGTGAACTATCCCTTTAAGCTTCTCTTTTGTTCTCAACAGACGTATTATAAATGCTTCTCATGCAGAGATGAGTTCATGTGGAGCTGCATTTACTGAGAACCAAGCCGCTCTTAGACACTAAAAACACTGGATCATGAGCTGCTCGTGTGTAAAAGAGCACAGTGCTGCGATACACTCAGAATCACAAAGTTGATTTGATTTATTTAATTCAATCACGGCATTTGCGATTTAGTAATCACACTAAACCATATCACAATTTTGGTTTTATTTCAATTAATCATGGAGGCTTATTTCTTTGTTTACCTGTTTTTTTTTTTTCCAGAATCCTCAAGCTTTCTGTTTATTTACAGATTTAAATGCCATTTTAAATCACAGATTTTCTTTGTGGTTTTTAGACCTTGAAAGCTAAGAGCTTGAAAACAATTAAAAAATTGTAAGTAGCTGAATGAAACAATAGCCTGTAGATTTACAGAGCTCTGGTGTGGAAAGGGCATCTGACGTCTTATTTTAAAGTCTTAAATCGCGCATATGCTTTTTTTGTGCCTTTTGTGGTTGCTAAAGTGGGATCAAGCTGAACACTATGTTTAGAGAGGTGATGGCTTGCCTCACGCTGTGCTTGAGTGTTTTTGATGGCAAGAGATCCAGTGTACTTATGAGAGTTAGTGTTCCATTTACATTATAGACAAAACAGGTCTGATTATTCTCCTCATTCTTTCCTTTGCCTAATGGGTTTGTTCTAGTGGAATATGGATAAAGTTTCATTTGGATTTCAGAAAAAGCTGACATGTTATTTTTAAGGCCTTTTTTATTTTTAACGCTTTCTGATATTTCCTAGATGTGGTCTGCAAGACGCTAAAGGCAACCCCAGCTTCTTAATTTGGTATATAATTTAATAAGTGGAATTACACGCTTTCCCCGTTTGCCGCTCTTGCCCAGTCACCCGATATGCACTCTGTAAGCCACTTTTCTGAGAGTTTTTTTTTTTTTTTTTTCAAATACCAAGAGGCTTTCTATGATTTGAGCTGGAGAGTCTTCCTCTTAAATTAGCTGGATTTTTAGCTTTTTCAAAATCAGGAACAAAAAAAGGCTTTTGTGTTAATTTGCTTGGAGATTTATCCTGCGCTTTTGTATTTTTAGATGTTTCTCATGCAGCGTGACCGCTGGCTGTGGTCTGGATCGGGCTTCGTTTCACAGTGTTTGGAATCATCTAAAAGACATATAACATTACTAAATAATGCTGTGTGTGAGTAAATCCACTAAAGAATGGATGAACATGCCAAGCAACATACATTTTAAGCTCTCTACAATGATAGATTTTTTTGGATTTAAAAGTGCTTTGAGATGTAATGCACATTCAATCATATTGCATGCTTGCATTTCTCCATTTCGGCTCCAGGATTAAGGGGGACATATCGTGGGAAACAGGATTTTCCTTGCTTTTTTAAATACAAGAGTTTAATGTTATAAATGTGGTAAAAATAACATGAAATGAAGATATTAACATATGGTTGGCAAAATGAGTGTAAATGTAAACTACACCAGTACACAGAGGTTAGCCAATCATAGTAAGTGGTCATTTACATACTGAAATGCAAATGCTGTTTAATTTTAAGGCTCAGGTAGAGGAGGGAAAAATATCACATATAATTTAAGACCCAGGGCCCTATCTTGCACCCAGCGCAATTGACTTTGTACACCGACGCATGTATCATTCCTATTTTGCACCCGCGCACAGTGGACTTTTCCCTCCACAGACGCACGTCGGTAAATTAGGGAATGAACTTGCGCTCCCGGGGGCGGTGCAGCGCAAAGAGGAGGCGTGTTTCGGCGCAAACGTTCCCTGATGCTATTTTGCAGGTTTAGAAAACAGCGTTGCACATGTTATTCAGATGCTATTTTAAGGGCGCATGCTTGGCCATAATCAATGTAGCGTGTGCACAACGCGCATACACTTTGATTCTCTCATCTACACAGCAGCAGTTTTCATCTTTGCAAATCATACATTATTACAAGGAAAAATATTAACACACGAGGGAAATCATTGTTGTGTCCATGAAGATGTGAAAAATAGGCATAAATCTAGCTTACAAATTTACCCAAATTATTATACGCCTGTTTAACGAAGCTAATTTGTGTGGGTTTCTCCCATCCCCAATGTAACTTCTCTGTCTTTTATGGCCCTGACGAGAACGTCGGTCTCCTCGGCTGTGAACCGCTCCTGGCGTGCGCCTGGCAAATCCGCCATTATAATAGCAATCCGCCATGGAACAAGCGGAAGGGAATGTGAGATGTCGCTCTGATTGGTTTATTTCACGTTACGCCCAAACCACACCTATGAATAATGAAGCTACTTCAGACCAACCCATTTTAGATTTGCGTCGGACGCAAGAGTCATTTATCCCGCCGGTATAATAGCAACAGCGCCCAAGACCCGCCCACAAAGTTACTTGCGTTTCGCGCTTGATACTTGCGTTTCAGATCGTTAAAATAGGGCCCCCAGTGTTTTTATATACAGTGTTATGATATGGCTATAGTTATTTTACTTAATTGAAATAAAGCTGAAACAATATAAAGTATAAATATTAGAAATTACAAAAGCACAATGAAAATATATGCAAAATTAAACTTAAATGAAAGCTGAAAATATAAAAAATATCACATTACGTTATAAATATTCATATTCAAAATATTAATTATTAGTATAATTAGAGATGCACCAATTGCAATTAATTGAAATAAACACAACTTTAAGGTTTTCAGGTCGGTATACAGTATATTCAGGTAAGAAATTCTACAGAAATGAAAGTAATCAAATGTAAAATAACACTGAATAGATTTTATTGTTAAAATTAAATACAGATCAATGCTTACAATTAGTTACACAAGTTATTCAGTCAAGAGCAGAGACAGAGAGTGATTTTCTTTGTCTTTTGTTCTTTTATTAACATGACAGACAGCAGCAGGTTTATTAGGCTGCTGTCACTTTAAGAGCTTATGCACGGAGCCAATATACTGTTACACAACATTATCTCTCCACTATTTATTTTCCAAAATTGACTGTTTAACTGAATACTCGCCAAGACGGGCATTCTGGCATAATTTTGTGTGTATTTAACCATTTAAGCGCATTTAAGGCTTATGTAGGCTCCACTTACTCCTTATTTACACGTGGAAAATCAGCTGATTCCGGTCCCTGGCCAGTCGATCGGTGCATCTCTAAGTATAATAGTATATAAATAATACTAAAATAAAACTTGACCAGGCCCACAAGGAGTCTGTGCACACAAAGTTTGAATGCTCGTCGTAAACTTTGGCAGTTGTGCAAGAAATATAATGATTTAAAAAAGTGCAATATGTCCCCTTTAAAGTAATAAAAAGGGAGAAGCTGTGTCTCTAAAAATGTTTCGGTTTGTAAAATTATCTTCATCCTTTACAGTGTGGTGAAGGCTTTTGCATTTTCCATTATGGTCTTCTACAGAAGCAGCATAATTAGAGATTGTAAACACTTATAAACACACACACACACACACACACACACGCACACACACAGGTGCAGAGGAACATTCATATTCTGTGTGATAGGCTAATATTCCCCCTCAGTGCCACTATCTTTGTTCTGCTTAACGTATTTATTTACTCAATGGATTAAACAAAAAATCATATCCTTCTGCTTTCGCACAGCACAGTAGAACCTTTGTGCGCTCATTTGAATGGATTAAGAAACAAAACATCAATGCGGTCGGCTCCTTAGTGTCGTGAGTCGTATATTCGAAAACCGCTCGGTTAGACATGCAAAAATGTGTGATCCTTAACATGTACATGTACCATTCACACACAAATTTAATAAAAAAAAAAAAAAATGTTCTAGAGCCTGGGGTTCTGGCTGGCCCTCAGCAGACCTGTTTGGAAAGGTTATTTCATACATCACTGCCACTGTGTATTCCAGGCTAATTATATCTTTTGCTGAATTGTGTCTTTCTGAGTGACTGATGTGTGAATTGTGCTCGATGCTCCTTGTCATAATGGCTGTTATTTCTTTATTTGACTGCTCGACTGCAGTTTCATATACGCTGCATTTTACCAGACGCCTGCGGTGAAAGCATTTCGGTTAATCAGTCACTGTTTGTGTTATAAACGTTCCCTTTCTCTTCGGGAATGTACTTTTTGTCTCTTGCTCTTTTTCAAAACCTAGTGTGCTGCCTGCAAAGGGAGCATTATAAGGCATATAGGTGCACTCACAACAATATGAAGGCTAAGATAGGCAATTATATGCTAATTATATTGCCTAGGATGCATCATTTTGCACAAATTCTGAAGTCTGGTATACACTACTCAACTTTAGCCATGATTTGCAGTCTGGATGAGTCAATGCTAGTTGCCAAAAGTCAGAGCCAGTCTGCAGATTCTGGACAGTCCAAGTTGACAGATTTGACTGAAAATCGCATAGTGACTTTTTTAGTGATTTTTTCCCCCGATTTGTTTTCACATGTTTCTGCTTTAATTCGTTATTTTCAGAACGACTTAAAAGTCTGGTAGTGTGTGATCCTCAGTCGTTTAGTCCACGATGCCCAGTTTTTTTCTCTAACCAAAAGTGAATGAAGCCTTGTGTTTTAAAACCTGTTCAGATTTAAAAGTCATGCAGTGTTTTCCAACCTCAAGCAAACAATATATTTATTCTTTGTAAAGAAGAACATCCGTTAAAAAAATGTGTTGGTCAAGATGAGAGAAATGTCAATTCTAAATAAATTTATGTCATTGAATACTTAAAATACTTAAAAAAAGCTTAGTGTAAATGAGCTATTTCACTCAATGGGCCCTATCTTGCACCCAGCGCAATTGACTTTGTACACTGACGCATGTATCATTCCTAGTTTGCACCCGCGCAAAGCGCGCTTTTCCCTCCACAGAAGCACGTCGCTAAACTAGGGAATGAACTTGCGCTCCCCGGGGCGGTTCAGCGCAAAGAGGAGGCGTGTTCCGGCGCAAACGTTCCTTCATGCTACTTTGCAGGTTTAGAAAACAATTGCGCCACTAACCAGGAAAAAATTGTTTAAAGTCAGTGGCGCGTTGCGCATGTTATTCATATGCTATTTTAAGGGCGCATGCTTGGCCATAATCAATGTAGCGTGTGCACAACATACACTTTGATTCTCTCATCTACACAGAATCAGCAGTTTTCATTTTTGCAAATCATACATTATTACGATAGATAGATAGATAGATAGATAGATAGATAGATAGATAGATAGATAGATAGATAGATAGATAGATAATTTATTATAAAAGCATACATCTAGCTTACACATTTACCCAAATTATCATACGCCTGTTTAACCGAAGTTAATTTGGGTGTGTTTCTCCATCCCCAACGTCCCTGACGAGAGCGTTGCTCTCCTCGGCTGTGAAGCGCTCCTGGCGCGCGCCTGGCAAATCCGCCGTTATAATAGGAATCCGCTTTAGAACAAGAGCGCCTGCTCTTAAAGGGAATGTGAGATGTCGCTCTGATTGGTTTATTTCACGTTACGCCCAAACCACACCTATGAATAATGAAGCTACTTCAGACCAACCCATTTTAGATTTGCGCCTGGCACAAGAGTCATTTATCCCGCCGGGAAAATAGCAACAGCGCCAAGACCCGCCCACAAAGTTACTTGCGCTGTGCGCTTTGACACTTGCGTTTCAGATCGTTAAAATAGGGCCCAATATTTATAAGCGCTCTATTGAAATCGGTAGGACGTAGCATAGAACTGTATTTGTGCAGACTTGCTAAAATGGTCACTTATGCGGTTACATGGCCTTTGGAATCCCTATAGGCAGTTCACTAGATTTCGCAACAGAACCGACTCTTGTTTATGTGGTTTTATGGTGCTTTGAATAGGTTGTTTTTTGTTATATTTGTGACTTTCTTCTACTGTTAAACTTAGCTTAGCTTCAAAGCTCTTTCAGTGGTTTAGTTACATGACCTGGGTTTCACACTCAAATATGCTTCAACTATGTACAGTATATGAGAGCATTCTTCCCTATATTTTATTCTATATATACAGTATGCTGTATAAGTAGGAGATTTTTTTTGCCACAGTACATGTGTGGGTACACGTGCTCTTGTGTTCTTGTGTCATAACAGAATCCCCAGGGATGGGATGTGCTGGCTCTCCTCCACTGGAGCCTGCGCTCGCTTTTCTGGAACACGGTCCTGCAGGAACACACACAAATGCATCAGGGATGCGCATTTTGGTCGGTTCGAGAACTAAGCGGATAAATCAGCAGAGTACTCGGGGTAGGACAGGGGGGCGATGGAGAGAGTTCCATCTGCGCTTATTTTAATTGTACATGTTTTGGACAAACATCTTTTGTAGTTGCATTGTGACTTTTTCATGAGAATCGCTATTTAGAGTCTAGTATTGTAGATCAGTAAAGCTGCGCATTCCTAAAATACCAGGGTTCAACTGTATTATTTTTTTTTACATTAAATTCCCTGCCAACGTTTTCTTTGGCCGCACCTTAAAAATTGTGCTTTTAATTTCAGCAGCATACATGATTTTTTAAAAAAGTGTCTGAGAATAAAATTTACTTTATTACTTTTAATGATTGTTTCCTTTCAGAATAAAATGACAACAAATACATTTGTATTTATTTGCACCTGCATTAATATTATAGGTGTGTAAACCTTTTGTTGAATAAAACAATTGTTTGTATTCAATTACTTGTTTTTAAAGAACTTAACATTTAAATACATAAAATGTGTTGCTAAACATAAAATGTGTCAACTTTTGTGGTGGAGCCAGTGGTAGTGTTGGCTGGACAGGCAGTTTGATCAGTTTGATGCTATGATCAGTAGTAAAATATCCATACTTCAAGCAGTGTTCAGCACAACCTCTTTCACACTGAGGGCGAGTGGACACCACTGCTGTCTTAGCAGGCTATTTATAGCAAGAACAGTTCTGTCAGTACCTGCCAAGCTACTCGCTGCCCTATCATGCATCTATTATTGAATAAGCTGAGAATGTCAAGAGAAGCAACCTTTCGAGTTGTGTGCTGAACACAAGTCAAGCTTGTTTTTAATGCATCTGCAACTTTCTTGTTTCATCTTCCACGTCTTTGATACAGTTGTCACGAGGTTGCTAGTTTAGGAGGATGTGGATTTCTCTGTGGTATGTCTAAAAGAGTGCTTTTTAACCAGTGCCAACGCCACACAAGGCTGTTTCAAAAAATTTGTAACAGCATTTAGATGAGGTGATTCTGAGTTTGGTCGTTTTGGTACAGGTGAGACAGGTACGTTTTTAAAGGAGAATTTTATTTCATTGCATTATTTTATTTCGCATGTGAAGCACGGTACGCCAGTGAGCATTTGTGTGGTATGATCTGAAATGTTTTGGCTGGGCATCATGCGGCGGGTGTTTTTTTTCTTCTTCTGGGTTTCTGGGAAGGTGTGAGAAGTCTCAAAAAATACAGATTGCTTTCATGATTAGTGAATGAGTCATGTGTGCTTTAAGGACAAAGACATCGATGATTCAATTTTATTGCCAGTGACTGAATTCGCATGGCTGTTTGTGATACGCCTTTTAAAGTGCGTTTGGCATGTGTCTGCTTTGTTACCTACCATACAGGTATTCCTCATCACTTTTGACATCTCTATAGTCATCTGTGTTTTGTTCTGCTGTTCTGCAATGATTCCTTAGAAGCTTAAAATGTGACTTCACCTGCAGAACCAGTCCCGTTTCTCTGTGGCTGTTGCTGAGGCAGGAAGTTCAGGATGTGGAAGATAAAAGGCTACAATGGCCAATGGGCTGACAGAAGCAAGGTGCGCTGGGTTTAATTACCGAAAAGACTGTAGCAGCAGAATTAGCACTACCCCCCTCCCCCCCAGGTCTCCGAGCAGGTCAATTAACACCCAGCAAAGCTGTGAAATACGCCTCCCTCCATCTGCATCTGGCAACGATTACACCTAGCTATTATGTGAGGGGACTTTGTGAAAGCCGTGTTCAGTCTCGCACATGGCCAAGCCCCCCTTTCTGTGTGTGTTTGGTGCGTGTTTTTACGAATTCACGAAGCTATGTGTGTGTAGGCCTAGTGTGAGCTGCATTTGTATGTGTGCATGTGCAGCATGTTTGTGGGTGGGCTTGTGTGTGTGGCAGAGAGAGAATAGTCATATACCATGTTTTAAAGCATTAATAATGATGGATTGGTGTGTCTGTGGACTGTGAAATTAGAGAGACATTTGAATAGCTATGAATTGTTCGTTGAAGAAACATATCGTACACTTCTATTTTTTCCTCGAAGTTCACTGCGCCGGAGAACTGGCTGTTTGCCTTACTGTACCTTTAAGACATCTTAGTGTAAATGGTTTTATGATAGGCTAATGCCTTTGCATGTGAAGACACAGTACCTGCCATATTTAATGTGTTAAAAAAATAAATGTATTAAATCATGCTAATACAGTGAGCAAATATTTCACTATACTATACATTCGACAAATAGCCTTCCAAATATAGTCAAAATACACCAGCTATAGTATATTTACATATAGTATTAAGAGTCTCATGTTTATTTACCAAGATATTTTCTGAAAGCACACAATGAAGCATTGTGAATATTAAAGTAATTTTTTTTATGCATTAATTCTGATTTCGGTCTTAATATAGCAAAGTGTGTATGTGTTACACTATACATGCAGGTGTCTTTTTGTTTACTGCTACTTGTTTAGTAGAATCACTCCACTTCCTTCTGTAACCCTCAACTGTCAAGTTAGTCATTCTGAAGGGGAGCTCCAGACCACAGGTGCCTCTCCACCTCTACCCACAGTCAAGCTGTGCTAGCTGGCAAAGTGATCCGGCAACACTGGTTAAATGCTAATTTAGTGGGAGGGAGACAGAGAGAGTCACGGGAGAGAAAGAAAAAGTCACGGGCCACAGAGAACCGACGGAGTGCCACAGACTTCACTCCTGTAGTCCCCATTCATCTCTTCAGTATGTGTGTGTGTCTGCGGAGAACCGAGCTCGGAGGATGTGTAATTTGCATTTCAGTGAAGCAATCAAGCATAGCCGTCATTTGCATGAGGCTAATTAGGCACGTGACAAAAGCCCTCTGTTCTCAGGCGATTATCGAAATATCGTGTGGAGGTCTGCCTGGAGCTCTCCGCAGATCTGCTTTTGAAAAACCCTACCTGGTTAAAAAGTCTCAAGGGTGTGATTTTTAAAGGGATTGTTCACTCAAGCATGACAATTTGAGCATTCATTTACTCATACTTATGTCATTCTAAACCTGCAAGACTTATGCTGGGTTCAGACTACATGATATAAGCCCGATTTTGGCGCTGTCTGTTTGACATGGGGTGTCTTGGTGAGGCTCGACACACACTTGAAGATTTTTTGCTCAATCAGGAGGAGGAGGGGGAGCCTGAATATGTGGCCTGATTCAAGGCTTGTCGGAACCAAATTTTTATCCAAGAAATTCCTCAAATGTGTGGTGTCATTACAATTATTTTACTGCTCCCAATCGAGTCGGTGCCTTCCCAATCCCAAATCGTAAATATCAAACATGCCTCCGATGGGATACCCGCAATAGCCAATTAGAGAGAGCAAGCTTCACCAACCAGATGATGTGTGCTTTTATAGCTGAAACATGAGAGGAGAGGTGTCATGCCCATTCAAACCAAGGGGCACGTGCACCCTCAAATTTTTGAACAAGATGGATTTTGAATGCAGCTTCCAAATGACAAAAATCTATATTTTCACATTTGACACGATCACACAGGTGTGATTAGAACGTTCAGTGCATCACGTCATCAGCTGCTAAATTTAAATCTGTGTTCGCACTTTTGTTGCCGCTGAGCCAGATACGGACGCTCTCACTTGTCATGTATAACAACCACAGATCACAACTGCTCTGTGTTTTCAACTATATCATGTTTATTTTATGTTTCTGATATTTAAATACACATAGTAGGCTACTAGAAAAAATACAAAATTACACACTGATTTCTATATGGAAACGGCAATAATAATCCTTTAGTTTCAAATACAATTTGACAACGTGTTTTATTGATATCTGATGTAATTCAAAAGTTTACTCTATTCTTTTCCCCACCGGCCACTTACTTTGAAGTGGCTGGCTACATGTTGTAAATCCCACAATTCTGATTCTGAAACGCCTGTAATAGATCAACTACATACAGTTGTAATCTAAATCATTCAACCCCCACTGCAAATCAGGTGTATTGGCAAAATGTACAGACTTTCAGCTGTTTGCAGTGAACATATCAAACAAAATTCATTGAAATAGCTCAACACAACTGTTTAAAGTGGATTTCCCAAATTGAACTGAAAAAGCAACGTTTAATGACTTATGCAGTCTCAAAATTATTCAACCCCTTAATGGCAAGCATCTTAAGTTAGAACACTAAGCATTTAGCATACTTAGTAGAACACCATTTTGCTGTTATTACGATGATATCTTCTCTAAACTTTTTGGACCATTATCTTGGCCATATTTCTAACATACAGTCAAACGTGACACTCAACAAACCTAGCCAGTTCAGGTATTTCATGTGTTCTAGCTCAAGCAAACCTGGTGCAACTAATGAAGCCCTTTATTAGTTGCATCAGGTGTGCTTGAATATATGAATAGTGATTAATTATTTGAATAGTAATAAGATGAAGTAATGGATTTATTATAATGTTTTAGTGGTTCGTGTTGTTTTTATAGTGTTGTCTATTGTATTGTCTATGATATGAATGAGAAACAGCCTGAACTTGTTCACTGAAACCTAATTTACCTACGGGTATAAAATAAAGGAACCTGAACCTGAACCTATTTTACAGATTTGTGCTGTTGTGAGGGATTCTATTCAGGGGGTTGAATAATATTGAGACTGCAGAAGTCACTAAATTTTTTTACATTTTTTAGTTGAATCTGGCAAAACCACTTGTATTGAGCTGTACGTGTAGTCTGACGTGTTTCATGTCCACGACATGACAAGAATTTAGGAGTCAAAATTGCATAATCTGACACAGTGACTATCGTAACAGACAAAAATATTGTGTAGTCTGAACAGTTTTGTGTGTGTCCCTCATGTAAAACCATAAGGCTTTTTTATTAACCACTTTTGAATACTTTTGTGCAATTCTTTTGTCCTTTTTAAGCTTAAAAAGCCCTAGTTCTCATTCACTATTGTCATAATATTGAAAAGAGCTGCGAGGATATTCTTTAAAAAAAACGCCTTTTGTGAAACCACCACAAAAGAAAGTCAGTCACATAGCTTTGAAACAACATGAGGTTGAGTAAATGTCAGAGATTTAATTTCAGGTGAATTGTCTTTTCAACATTGAATACTATTTTACCTGCTGTCATGCAGTATAAAGTAACTTATTTTTAGCATGCTGTTACTGACTTGTTAATTAGTAAATGGTGTGGTTGATAAGTTACACCACGTCTAGCAAGTTACTAAGTTTACTAAATACTCCAGAAATCCATTTTGTGTAGCTGCCCTTTTGCAGTGTAGTAATGTTTTATTACCCAACAAAGAGCTGTGAAACAAATATTGCTTTTGTTTAATAGTGGATGTGAAAATCTCAAATAGGAAAAAGGGAGAGAATTGGCTATTTATAGTCCATAAGCTGTCAAATTGTTGGGACATAACTAGATTTTCTGAAGAGAAGGTGCCGCCACAATGCTAGTTTTCTAGTTTTTTGCTCAAGTATCCTGTGGAGTCTAAATTATTCAGTGTGATCACATTAGTGAAATGTTGGCAAAATTTGCTAAGAGCAAAAAAGTGATTGTCAGATGTTAAAAGTGTAGTGATATATGAAGCACAGCTTGCAGACAATTCTCTTTCAAATCAAGCAACTTTGTGTTGGTTAATGTGGCAAATTTGTGTGACCAACCCATTACAAAATATCGCCCTCATGCTAAATTCCCGATTGCGTGGATTCCTTTTGAAATGACTAGATTTCGGCTGCAGTGTGACCACACCTTTATTGTAGTGTTTTAATAAAGAATTTAATTAATCTTTCAATTTATTTTAGAGTTTGTTAGTTTTAACTCTTAAATTGTTAGTTTTGATTAGTTATGTGCTATCTGGTGTTAAAAAAAGTTTCATATTGTTAAATTTAAACAAAAATGATTATTAAAAACTAATTTGTGGCCATTTTCAATTTATTTTTGTTAATTTTGGAGTTATGAAAATGGTTTTTAGTTTTTTTTAGTTATGTTGCAGGATGTGAATGATTGCAAGATTAGTTACTTGCAAGTTTATTATTTTAAAACACTAAGTCCTGGTTTCACAGACAGGGCTTTGACTAAGCCAGGACTTGGCCTTAGTTAAATAAGGGCATTTAAGTAGTACATTTTTAAACAAACAAACAAAAAAACATTACTGGTGTGCATCTTGAGACACATCAATGACACTGAAGTATTTGAAGGTATATTAGTGCAAATTGCTTTCAGTTCAGAAAGCTCAAACATGCATTTTAGACTGTAAAGCCTTGTCTGTGAAACAGGGCATAAATGTGTAGAGAGCACTTAAAAAAAAAAACTGCCTAAGAGACACAAAAAGAGGAAGAGAGATGCATCCAAGGCTGCGAAAAGAAGCCGTGTCAATTTGCAGTGACACTGTGAAAGATGGCATGAAAATACTTGTGACACTTGTAGCTGAGAATCTTAAGGGGAAACCGAGGGGTGGGTAGAAGATGAGCTTGTCCCAGCAGACAGTCAATCAAGCAGTCCTGCATGCTCAGCTGTAGTTATCTCACACATACACACACACACACACACAGGAGGGTTGCCTCTGCTGACTCGGCCACAGTGTAGATGACTGGATGGGCTTTTTTTTAACCACAGATCTGCATCTGTCAAACCCTGTGTAGCTTCGTGTGCATGACTCTCTACCAGCGAGTGCGAACGCTCAACTGGACCGAGTGGCAGAGAACGGCTCATCTTTATGTGTTTATAAAAGGAAGATCACAGGCGGTTTGTCTTTGCTGGAAGTCCTCCTACGCTTTCTCCATCACTCGTATTTTCTGACAGCAGACGTGTTGAGTCTGCGCTCATATGTGTTGATTGCCGAAGTTGGTGTTTGTTTTGAGAGACTAGTAGCTCTGAAGCAGATAATTGCTCCTTGTTCGTTCTTTAGCACATGAATGAGTCATAATGTGTGTCTCCAGGTGAAGATTATTCAACATAATATTCATATTATGCCACATAAAGGTCAGACCTAGATACTCGCAAGTGTCAGTTCTCCAGTTTGTGTTTATTAGCTGGACCATATGTCAAAGAGTAGCTCATCTTTGTGTGCTTTATATTATGGGAATTATAATAGAGGTCTTATATGTTCTTTTGCCCTTAGACATGGAAATGCCACGTTTTTTTTTGAGCTTTTGATGGTCACAATGAATTATAGTAAATGTAGTTGTGTTGATTGGATTACATTCTCTCTTGGATTCAGCTCACTCATTGACTGTTTTGTAACACTTTCCATGTGTGTTTTCAACATCTACATTCATCACTGTGTAATTGCCACATCATCACACCCTGATGTTTCTGCGAAACCTCCCAGTGCCATGTGTTTGGCAGAACAGGTGTTAGGACCTGCTGTCCGTCTTCAGAAGAATGTAATGCCACTTTCTTTTTTCTGCAGGTGTACAATAGCAATAATGATACTTGCATTGCTTGTTGTAAATTCAAAGTAACTAAACAGTGTTGGAGATTTTGTTCTCAAGAATAACTATAATAAGATGATAAAAAAAAAAAAGTAAATTATTAAAAAAATCCCCCCCCCCAAAAAATACTTATTTATATTTTAATAATTATATTTAAATATATGTTTTGGGGTCATGGTTCGATACAAGTTTGGTACAACAGGAAAAAGCAACAAATTCCCAATGCTAGGCTTCCTTTCATTTATTTTGAACAGACAGTAGTGCAAAATGTATTCCACCTAGCAGCATTTAGTCCCCCTGAGGTAGTTGGTACAGTACAGCCTCATATAGTGTATATAGAGTGCACTATACAGAATGCACTCTTGCATAGTTTTTTTTTTTTTTTTTTGTAGGGCAAAAAAAAAAAAAAAGTATTTGGTCACAATCAGCTCCAAACCTGAAAAGCATCCCATGTGTTATAAAAGTACAAAATAAATAGAATAATGAAACTTAAAACTTATGTAGAGATTAGTTACTAGATTAGTAACATGCGGTGGCAATGGCAGATGCACAAAGTTCAATATTATGCTTATTCAGGAAATTACAGAAAGATGAGCTAGAGAAAGTGCCATCTACATCTGAGCCTACTTCACCTTTCCACAACACAAATCGGCAAAATGCCAAATGATTTTGTCTCAGGTCATACAGATAAGACATCATTAGAAACTGTAAAGGGTCTATTTTTATTTGTGTACACTCACAATAAAAACAAACATTGTGCTTTTTTTAAAATAAAGAAAACCAACACGATCCAGCTTTCTACCGTCCCAGTTTCCTTTCCGTGAAGTTTTGGAGGGCGTCACAAAAATGAATAGAAACTCAGCGTATAGGCTACTAGCAAGCTCTTGCATCTGAACTCTTGTTTTGGGTTGCTTTGGGTTTAGATTGTCTCTTCTTCTGCTTTTTTTTTCCTGTTGCGGTGGTTAGCAAACAGCGTTGCATTATCATGCGCTTCTGGATTGGAGTGTGGATCGCCTGAGACTGTATTTGCCTTCTGACTGTATGCTCCGAACCGCGACGTCCGTACTCCGTACCATGACCATTCGGAATTAATACATGTACCGTTACACTCCTAGTCTGTGTGTATATATTATAAACTTTGCTGAAAAGTTTTCTAAATATTAAAAGTAATTTTCGTATATATTGACACATATGTAGTTTTATTTAATGATTAATTGATGGCTCACAAACCATCCAAAAAATGATTCACTAAAATGAAGACAATGACATGAATGACAGAAAAGATCATTCTAGAACAGGGGTCTGGTCTGACATTTTGCCATATTAAACTGTAAACTAACAAGTTTAACAAAGAAAACAGTAGCTTGTTACTGTTTTGAAAACAGTTATTTTTTTATTGCTGGTTACGCCACAAAGCCGCAACTAAAGTCTACTAAACAGCTCTAAAAAAAATGGTGTTGGAGTATAATGTATGCCTCATCATCATATTTTGCATGTGTAAAATCTGTGATTAAAAGAAGTAGCAATGTGTGACTAATACTCCTGACTGTGTGCTCCAGTTTAGGAGAGGCGCTTTAGACAAATGCTAGTCCTCTTCACATTCACCCTCTCCACTTCCCCATGACCTCCCTATCCATTGGCTCTGTTTTTAGATGAGTGCTAAAACTGCCTATCATTCGAAGCGCTGCTGGTACTGTATGTGTGAACTTCCTGCTGTTATTTTTGGCATGGTTGTTTCCCTTGACATAACCGCAGTTATGTGGTGACGGAGTTGATGCAGAGTGACCTCCATAAGATCATCGTGTCTCCACAGCCCCTGAGCTCTGACCACGTCAAAGTCTTTCTCTATCAGATCCTCAGAGGTGAGATACACACACACACAAACACACTCACTATGCCCTTTATTTCAAATCTTCAAACTTCACCTTCAGAGGTCAGACACACATTCTCCACCCGAGTCTTTTTTCACCAAGATCTCATGGGTAGAGAAACGTGCAGACAATCACACACACTTAATGTTCCTTACTATCATATTCTCACCAGAGACATTGAGGAGGAAGAGTGTAAGAATGGGAGTGGGAGAACCAATCAATCTCCTTCCTGATATTTTGTTTACTGTAGGACAACTGACATGTTTCAAAGGGACCAGTTCACCTTATTCCTAATGAATCACATGAAACGCGTATAACAGTGTTTTGAAGTGACACAAAGCTCTATTACATCCTAGAGTGAAGTTACCACCATAGGGCACAAGTCTGTTTATATGTAAACTGGATTAGATTTCAAAGCAAACAAGAAACCTGCACAGCATATGCTTCATATCAATACAGTTTGTGTCCACAAAATGTCTTTGATGACTGATGTATATGTTGTGTCCACAGGATTGAAGTATCTACACTCAGCTGGCATTTTGCATAGAGACATTAAACCTGGTAACCTACTGGTCAACAGCAATTGTGTGCTCAAGGTTAGTGAAATACTAGTCAAAATGTACATTTTGTCTTTTCTGATAGTTCAGCTTGGATGTTGGATTTAATTTATTATTTCTGAAATTTTACGCACGTTGACCCTGACAGGTAGTCGGACTCTTAAAGGACAATTTCGGTATTTTACACTTAAAGCCCTGTTTTCAGATCGTTTCTGATGAAATAGAACGGTTAAGATTGAAATTTGTTTTAGGAAGGATTGTTCCAGTGCACCTATGCCGCCATTGTGGAGGTGGGGGGGGGGTGCTACCACAGAAACCGAAAATTCTCGGGCCAGCAGCATGTGTCCAAATTTGAATCTTAACCGTTCTATTTCATCAGAAACGATCTGAAAACAGGGCTTTAAGTGTAAAATACCGAACTTGTCCTTAAAGATAATTGTTTATAATAATTTAGTGATTTCATTTTTATAAAAAAAAAAGTAATTAATTGTTCTGTCATTAATCACGATTAATCACACCTAATATTCATATTAATATTAATTATTTTCACACTGAATCTCCAAATTAATTTAGCAACAACATAAAGATATTATAGATGAAAACCAGTATCTACCAATTCTGCAACTAATGTCTCTATTAAATGGATTATTTGGTCAATTTCTGAGGATGAAATGAGTAATTATAGCCTTTCAACATAAAAAGCCATCATTAACTTAAAACAATCTTTACATAAAGCACTATAATAAATGTCACATTTACCTGTGCTTTTACGTGTAATATACTTTTTGTTGGATAAATATGAGATTTTGACTGTTTAAGCTCTATTGCACTGGCTTCTTTTGTCTCTGTGCTTTCCTGCTATTTTAGCATTATACACTCTAGCCTATGGGCCTTGAATTCTGCTTTATAATTCCTTTCTTCCGAGGACGCTTCATATCTATCTGGCCAGGCCAGGTCTACAGCATACACACACACACACTAACACACAATCTCTGGCTCCAGGGGGTCAGGGTCCTCTTGGGATTGATTCATCTGCTCAGTTCCTGACATAAATCTTCATTTTGGATCCCATAGCAAGAGCTCAGCTACAAAAGAGAAAGCAAAGGTGATATGGGAGATATAGGAAGAGAGAGAGAGAGAGATAAAGAAAGAGATAAATTCTCGATGTATGTGCGTGCTGACTTCACCCAACAGCAAGAGAAGTGCGCTTGAGGGGAGAGCAGGAATAGATTATGCTATTGGACCACAGAAAAGGATGCGTTGCTTCATTTAGTCCTTAATCCCCATTTCCGAAAATCACATAAAAACTTACTAAAACTTATCAAAAGTAAAATGAAAACTGAAAATATAATTCAAAATATGAATAAATGCTACAATGGTAATAAATAATGAACTTTTGAGTGCACATCTAGGAATTTATTTTATAAATGTGTTTCGATCATAATTTATGTGTTTTGACATCTAGCATTCTTTATGCGATTTCACTTAAAATACATGGATGGAGTCCTGACTATAAAATGGGAAACACAGGCTCTTTTGACTTAACCACCTAGCAACCACATAGCACCGCCTTGTCACTCATTCAGTGGATGGAACAAGAAAAAACAAGAAATCATTTCAATAAAGTGCATGTTTTATTGTTTCTTGCAGGATTTGAATATGTCTTATGGGAAGGCCTAAAATTATCCCACTGGGATATACTGGGTGGAGCTGCTTGGGTAAATTGTTAGTAATGCATGTTAGGCTCTTATGTGCCTTCTTTCTGAGAGAGGGTGGAGAGAAAAGGCAGAGATATTTTTCTCATTTATTTATTCCCCATGAGCACTCAAGCAGCTCAAGATGATGGAAAATTGGGTCTTGTGTTTATATAGCGCTTTTAGTGTTTATCTTTTTGGTTAAAACGTGAATGAGCCTCTCCACCTAATTTCCTCAATCTGAATTTATTTATAAAGCTCAATTAAAAACAACCACAGTTGACCAATGTGCTGTACAATGTTCTAAAAAGAATGATAAATTCACCTAAACCAATAAAAAAAAAAAACAACAGACAACGAAGGACATCATGTTATAGGCTAGAGTGAAGAGATACTAGAGTAAGAGGTTTTGTTTTTATTGCTTGATTTATTGGGGAAAAAAAAGAGCATTTTTCAACATCTTCTCCATCCCTGTCAATACATGCACACTGCAGACTCCACGTCAACCTAATAAGCGTGCGAATAATGGTAATATGCACACAGATTTGTGACTTTGGCCTGGCGAGAGTGGAGGAGCTGGACGAGTCGCGTCACATGACCCAGGAGGTGGTGACGCAGTACTATAGAGCACCAGAGATCCTGATGGGGAGCAGGCACTATTCCAACGCCATCGACATCTGGTCTGTGGGCTGCATCTTTGCCGAGCTGCTTGGCCGACGCATCCTCTTCCAGGCCCAGAGTCCCATCCAACAGGTATTCACCTACGCTCATGCTCAGCACACGATCTGTAGGCAGGAACGGGCCCTTTCACACAGCTCAATGTGATTTATACAAGTAGAACATGTTCCTGTCAACATTATTTATTGTTCTTGGAACAACATTCTTATCAGCCAAATAGAGCTTAATCTAGGAACATATTCTACTCACTTTGTGTCTTTTGACTTTTTCCTCAGCTTACAGTCTGCAGTATTACATGTTGTAAAAGGAAACTTCTAACTGCTCTCATTGCAGTATGATTGTGGATGATTTGGCATCTCAGATGTGTGAAATAGAGACGAGTTCAGCAGCATTTGCCAAAATTGACTAGGGCGACTCTGCGAGTAAGCAAAACATTGGGCAACAGGTTTCCAACAGGTTTGGCTAGGAACCGCAATGTATTGTGTGGGTTAAATTGCAAGAACCTTCAAAACAAATGCATAAGAAACTCTCTACGAAAAGATCCGTGATTGTAACAACTTGTGTACATTCTGACGGCTTTTACCTCAATGGAAAAGTTACTATTTAAAATGTACTTTATAGGATATTTTATTCTACTGAAGTCATGTGTTGACACGTGAAATATTTCGGTAACACTTTACAATAAAGTTCCATTTGTTAACAGCTAACTACATTAGTCAACATGAACTAACATTGAAAAATACTTCTAAAGCATTTATCATTCATTTTAACATTTACTAATACATTATGAAAATCGCAAGTTGGAACTGTTAATATTATTTAATGGGCTAACATGATTAGTTCTATTTTTATTGACTAATGTTAACTAATGGAGCTTTAGTAAAGATACTTATTGTAAAGTGTCACCAATATTTGTCACATTAAGTCACTAAAAACGTTGTGCATATGATGCTGCTAGTAACAGCAACTGGTGCTGTTTTTCACAAAAATGCAATGGTGAAAATATATTTTTTTATTGCAGAATACAGTTTTTTAAAGATTTTTGCCTATACATTTATTCAATCCAATTCAGTTCAATTAACTTTTATTTGTATAGCGCTTTTTTACAACACAAAGCAGCTTTACAGAAAATGTATCTGCCTACATTACAATTTTTAAAAGTAATTTGTTATCAGAGATCAAATGGTATTATGGTATTAAATATTTATTTATTCTCAATTCACTTACCATTCATTTTGCTATTAACCTTTGCTATATCCGGTACTGTTTTTGAATGGAAAATATATTGTATCTTCGTTTTTAAATTCTAAAAACAAAATTTAATCAAATGGATCGGTATTTCAAAATTCAAGAAAAGTTACATTAGTAGTGTTATTATAGATTCCCAGCTTTGTAACATTATTAGTGAAAACAGAAAATCCTGGACACTGATGTTAAGCGTGTGACCTTAACGTACAGTTTTTTTGGCAAATGAAGTACTGCCATGCTAATGAGAGAGTGGCGGCAGCTCAAGGCTCTGTTGTCCTGAAGCCCCAGTGTGGCCGCGACCCAGAAGCCCTCTGTCCTTGAAGGCTGTGTGCAGGCAGAAGCAACACCACCACGGCTTAGACAGCATGTCTCTAGCATGTACACGGAGGCCTCTATTTTGTGTAGAATCTCATAGATCTCATGACATATGATGGAGTAACATGAAACAATGTCTTGAGAAGTATGACTATAGATACAAATTTCACACAGAAAATTATAAGCCATGCGTTCTAATAATACTGGCCCTGCAGTGTGTCAGAGGCTCTGGGACTGGTTGTTCCTCTGGCTGTGTGTGTGTGTGTGTGTGTGTGCGCGCAGCTCCGTCCCCACAGCCCTGAATGTGCACCGACAGCACATCGACATTCCCTTTAAGGCTCATTAAATTCTCTCCAGTAAAGAATTTGATTTACTTGAACATGGTTCTGCTCTAGTTTGTTTTGCGTACAGATCATGAACATGGATCTAGTCTCATATTTTTCCCTTCGTCCTTCTCCTCCTCTTTTATTAAATTGAGTTATTTTCTGTTTTAAATCAGGACTTTCTATTTGTAATTTATTTACATATATGTGTATGCTTTATCCTTCTGAGATCCGTAATAAAATGTGTTACTCACTCTCTCTCTTTAAATAAATTTTGCTTTAAATACGATGTTGAACATATTTACAAATAAGAACAGAGGCCATTGGCCTGATGAGTGATCACTTACCCAACATGTTATGTGATTGGTGGATGCCATACCATCTGACTTTCTTATTGGTTATTTAAAAATTTGAATTTTGTCTTTGCTTGCTTAAATGAGTCTTTGTGCTCCTTCAATCTTTTAGTAAATCATATACTTTTAGATAAATTAGTACTTAAAACAACAAAAATACTACAGTAGCTAAAAACGAATTCCTGGATCTCAGGTGTGTATTTGCGTACAAAGAGCTTGTATTATGTTTGCAACTTTTACAGATGCTGTTCTATAGTCATTGTATATACAACACTTATCTACTCTTCTTTTCCTTGTTATATTCTAGCTGGACTTGATCACAGATCTGCTGGGGACTCCGTCTCTGGAGGCCATGAGGACGGCGTGTGAGGGGGCCAGAGCTCACATCCTGAGAGGACCACATAAACAGGTGAGTCTGACATCGAACAATGCTCCAAAAACCAGGCACAGGTGTTCGAAGCGGCATCGTGAAAGACAGTGACTCGTTAGTGGATTATATGCTGTGCAATTCTCCCTTGCACTGATATTTTCGGTCCCAGTAAGCCTGATTATAAACAGGCCCTGTGGCGCTGCCATGGTGACTCGCTGTTCCCGCTGAGTGACGGAACCTATTGACCGATCCTGCACCTTGTTTATGGAACCGAGTCGCTCCTGCTGCCCCCCGGAGCGCAGAAATTTCCCGTCAGCCTTTGCTCCAGGATTCCCGGCACTCCACTCGCTCCGGCTCCCTCCCGCAGCCTCTCCATTTTCTGCCCTGCATCATATCCACTGACAGACTGATTGATCAGTTGGTGAGAGCGAGGAGAGAGAGACAGGGAGGGAGGGAGGGAGAGAGAGCCATGACAGCTATCATTGACATATTTGTGCACAGCAATATTTTATTAAAACAGAAATACTTGTGATGAATGATATAAATTCCATATTGGTTATCAGCTGAAATTAGATTACATTTTTTATTGATCAGGATTGAACATTTCATTGTACCACTACTTATTTATTTATTTTACATTTGCCATTAATCTGTAAAAGCACAAATAATATAACACTGTTAAATGTAATTTTTAGCAAACCTCAAAATGAACATACAGTATATTATAATGTTATATAATATAATGTAAATTTGCATGTAGCATTTACAACAATTAATTTTATTTCTAATTATTTTAAAATACTAAATCATTTTAATGTCAGCCATTTGTTGGTTATTGGCCATAACGTAATTATTGTCAAGTCTGTGGCTTTTTAAGTGTTAAGACACTTTCTCCTATCCTAGAGACACTAGGGCGGGACTATCTGTTTGTAGAACCAATGACGGACGAGGGGCGTGTCCTGGAAACCTGTTTAAACAAAAGTCAATATTTGTGCAATTGTGGCTCAGAATTCACACACTTCAGATTTTATCTTCTGCTGTATTCCTTCAAGATGTCTTTATTCATTTATGAAAGGTTAGAAATAGTGCCTTTTGGTCATTTGAAAAACTGAAAGGCTGATGGTTTTGAGTACATAGAGAGTTGTTCTCGGCGTGTGAGTGTGAATATGTGCGTGTTTGTGAGGGTGCATGAGTGATTTGGCGCTGGGTGTTGGCTCTGTGGCTCTAGACAGCTACGCTGAGAAGGCGATACCCTGCAGAGAACAGGAACTGCAGCGCAAGGGCTGTGGACCTCTGCTTCCTGCTTTGCATCGACCTGATGCCTGGCTGCTCACCAAGAAGCCCGCCTTCTTTGCACACACACATACAGACTCGCACCTGCTAGATCTAGTCTTTACCATTTAGATCTCTATGTAAAGAGGCACTTGTTTCTCTGGTCAACATTCACCAGTCACAAGTAATGCAGTTAACGCACCCACACACACTCATGCTGACATTTGGCTGACCTTGTCACTCGACGCTGCCTCCTGTGTGTGGTCGACAGGCCCTAGAGCAGGATGTTTTAATCATGTTAATCAGCTGAGCTTCCTGTTACATGTAACAGGCTTTGGAGACTGAAAGAACAGGGGTCTCTGATGGGTCTGTGGGCTATTGTGATGAAACCCCTCTATGTGTCTGATCATGTGTCTGGGTCAGTGTTTTCCAAAACATTCCGGTTTTAGGTTGTTGGCACATAACATTGATAAAAATAATACTACTTAATACTACTTGTACTACTTAATTATTATTATTACAAATATTATTATTAAAATAAAGAAAGAAAGATTATTTTTTTTTTTTTTTTTACTATTTAAAAATATATAAATATTTCATGCTATGTAACTTATTATATTTCTTTTATTTTTTATTTGAATATGTATCTTAAACAACTCATTGTCAAGTAAACCTTCTGTCAGTATGTTAACTGCTATCACAGTTTCAGCGACTAATTTGTTAGACTGATTGAAACTGGTGACGTGTGAATCTTTTTTGCTAATTCAAAGAAACTGCTTGTAAGAGTCATTTGTTTGTGAACTGGACTCTGGTCATACTGGTCATACCTTTTTGGTCTGGTGGCAGATGGCACACTTATCCTACAAGCTGATATAATCACTTTCCTCCTGACTGATCTCCTCGCTATCTTCTTTTCTCTCGAACATGGTAGATGATGATGATGTTGATGTTTTTTTAATTTTATTAACATTAATGACAGGAATATTAGGTTGCTGTCACTTTAAGACCGAATGCACGGACCAAATATACTACTGACACACACATCCGGTTTCTTTCTCAACTGTTCACTTATGACATAACCAAGAGAATACGTTCCGGGACAGGTATTTTGACATAATTTTCTCTGTATGTTCAAGCGCAAGTAAACACGAAAGAGGAATCAATTTTGTGTTCGAGCACTGTCTGAAACACACCTCTCTCTCTCTCTCTCTCTCTCTCTGCGTGCGATCTTTGAGTGTGTTCGGCTGTGCTCTCAGATAACAGTACGTGAGACGTGCACCCTATACCCTACACTATATATATATATATATAGAAAAACCTGTTTTGTTCTCTATACATAACTGCTTTTAGTCACCATTTAATGGGTGAATGTTGGAGAAGTCAAGGCAATGAAGTACGTTTAGATGAGTTGAGATGGCTTTACGATCAGAGTCAGTGTTGGAGTCTTAATGACTGGTTAACATGGCACACCAGACCTCCACCTCCACTTTTGTGAAGGTTAATAGCTTATCAAGATGGCTTTTGAGTGAAAAAAATGGCAGTGAGAGGAGCCGATCTCCAGAGAGTCTTGCAGAGGGATTTCAAGAGGCATTTCTGTGTAGTTCTCAACACTGGTGTTGGGGGAGATGCGGTATGCTTTAATGCCCATGCTCAAGATAGAGACAGTCGCTCAGGATTTGGCTGAGTGGATAGGTGGAGGAAGAAAGAGTCAAGAGAAAGCAGTCCAAGTCCAAGAGAAAGCAGGACTTGAGAGATCTAAAAAGAGGTCTGACTCTCAAGATCAACTTGGCTTCCTCCACAGGGGACCTCATTACTTCTATTAATTTTGCAAGGCTCTTACCATCATTAGAAAGAGAGGAAGCTTTTAGCTTCCGCTGGATTGGGAGGATATAAAGAGACCTTATACCTTAGATGTCATTTAAAGACAGGTTGGAAAGGAAGTGAGAGGTTTAGCCCTATTAAAATGTTCGGTGTATGTTGTGTTTTGGATGCTAGTGTGTTTATGTCCTTACCAGGCTTCTTAAAGGGTTGGTTCACCCAAAAATGAAAATTATGTGATTAATGACTCACCCTCATCTCGTTCCAAGCCCATAAGACCTTCGTTCATCTTCGGAACACAGTTTAAGATATTTTAGATTTAGTCCGAGAGCTTTCTGTCCCTCCATTGAAAATGTATGTACGGTATACTGTCCATGTCCAGAAAGGTAATAAAGACATCATCAGAGTAGTCCAAGTGACTACAGTGGCTCAATCTTAAGTTTATCAAGCGACGAG
Organism: Rutilus rutilus; assembly: GCF_951802725.1. Taxonomy (NCBI): domain Eukaryota; kingdom Metazoa; phylum Chordata; class Actinopteri; order Cypriniformes; family Leuciscidae; genus Rutilus; species Rutilus rutilus. The sequence goes on from NC_140223.1 coordinate 23,368,881, forward strand.
AATACTTTTTGTGCGCAAAAAGTAAACAAAAATAACGACTTTATTCCACTATTCATTTCCTTCTCTCTGGGCCTCGAGTGAGTTCACGTAGTGTAATAGCGCAGCGCTTCTGTGTTGCACGTCACACGTAGGCTCACTATTGGCCGACGCTGGTCATGTGTGTGATGCGTGTGACGTACAACACAGCTATTACACTACGTGAACTCACTCGAGGCCCAGAGAGAAGGAAATGAATAGTGGAATAAAGTCGTTATTTTTGTTTACTTTTTGCGCACAAAAAGTATTCTCGTCGCTTGATAAACTTAAGATTGAGCCACTGTAGTCACTTGGACTATATTAACGATATCTTTAATAACTTTTCTGGGCCAGCCAGTTTCAATCCCTTAGAAGCCTATGGAGGAGTGATCCAGCTCTCAGATTTAATCAAAAATATCTTAATTTGTGTTCCGAAGATGAACAGAGGTCTTACGGGTTTGGAATAACATGAGGGTGAGTCATTAATGACAGAATTTTCATTTTTGGGTGAACTAACCCTTTTTTCAACCAATTTTAAAGGAAAGACCAACTTGGTTGACCAAGAAACTCTTGCCAAGGAGTGTTTTCCTATAAGATCTCTTTAATATGTCATTTTTGCTTCCTTCGCAACAATTAATTACATTTTGAGATTAAATGCAGACTTTTGTATTAAGTCAACGTGAAATTACAGTTGACCTATTTAGTTCACCCAAAAATGAAAATTACTATAATAGTAAACGTTATTTTCTATAGTGCCTTTAAAAGAAGCATCTCAAAGCGCTTCACAAGAATAAGATCAAATAAAACAGACAATTATACAAACAATCCATAAATGAAAATGAAATACAGAATACCAAATAAAAACATGCTATTATTGAATAATATGATAATATATTGAATAATCTAAAGTATTATTATTATTATTATTATAGTGTATAATAAATATAATAATAATAATAATTGTATTATTAATCATATTGGACAGAATTGATTCTTGAAATTGATTATGCAAGTGCAACCTCTGCCCATTAAAATGTTTTGTAGTTGTTTTTGTAGTTGTAATGGTTGCTGCAAATATATAATAATAATAATATTTCTTCTTATTATTATTATTATTAAATTATATAAATAAACAAAAAAATTATAATTGTAAATAAATAATTTTTTTAAGGATTTGCAAATTTATTTTTTTATTTATTTTTTACTTTTTATCATATATAAATAACCTATGCTATATAACTCTTTTTTTATATATACATCAAAACACTTTTTGATGAATGTCTATCTTAAACTATTTATCAACACCCTGTCAGTAAGTGTGTCAGATGTTAATTGGGTAAATGCCATGACAGATTTATATGTTAGATTGATTAAAACTGAGGACTTCTGATGAATCTTTTTGAATAATTTATTAAAAGAAACTGCTCAAGAGTCATTTGGTTGTGTTGTGAATTGAACTGCACTGGTCATGCTGTATGTTTTATTTTGTGTGCATTCGAGCGAAGACAACACAAGAGAAACACTTTGTCTGTTCAGAACGCAAACCTAGGTAGAAGAAACATCTTGGGCAAAATTGATACTTGCAGTTGATTATGCTCATTAAAACTTTCCTCTGCTTTGTAGTTGTAAGTCACCACCTGAGTGCTGTGTATGTAAAAGCCGGCAGGGAGCTCTTGGAAACAGATGTATGCTCGGGTCCATGCTGATTTTTCCGCCTTAGCAGAGAGGCAACATGATCGGATCAGATTTCCGCCTACACGCTCTCTCTCACAGGACACGCACACACACTCGGGTCAGAAAGTGATGACCCCAGTGCTGGGTGGGCTTACAGTAAAGGCTTTTAAAAAGCAGGGAGAATGAGCAGAAGGGGTGTTGTTTAATGGCTTTAGGGGGTCTTGCATGCTGACCGTGTGCAGAGCCGGAGCAGATGTGGCCCCTCCCACGTCGGTCGCCAGGGGCCGTGTAGCCTGATGTCTGCCCCAAACTGAACTCCATGGCACCTGCTAACAGATGGCGTTCGTTTTATTTTCCCCTCTCTGTGCGACAGCACCGCGTAATAACCCGTGTTCGGTTATTGAGGCAGGCACTGGGGTTTTAGCAAATTCATGCTACTCAAGTGATGCATCATTGGCTATTTCCTGTGCAATACATAAATACAACGGGGATGGAAAGTACACTAAAAAAAAATCAAAAAAAATTGTATATATTATAACTTATTTAACTATAAATACATTTATTTTACAAAACCTTAATATTGTATAAAGGTTTGCATATTAGTTGAAATTGTATTTTTTTCCAGTAAAATTTCTAATAATGCTTAATAATATTAAGAATATAGTAGGCATGCATATGTATAATAATATGCACTTTTATTAATATTGTTTAAAAATAGCCTATGAGAAAATAAATGTTTAAAGATTATTAATATTCGTAATAACATTTTTTTATATATTTATATTTATATTTATATGTTTATGTTTAAACAAATAAATACATTTGTTAATAGATACTTTTATTACATTAATTTAAGTATTTATTTATTTATTTATTTTAAATGCAGTGGATGCAACTTTACAGTGTCTTGTTTTCAAGTAAAATGTCAAAAATAGTATTAGGATTATATTATATTAATATTCTAGTTCTTAATATAATAATATTCTTATTAACATTAATATTCATATTATAAAAATGTTAATTTAATGTTGCACTCATAAATGGAAGGTGTCCTTGACCTCATTAGAGGCTGTAATGTTCCTCTTGTCGAAGCATATGAAGTTCTGCTCTCTTGCCGAAGATACAGACCTTGTTTTGACGTGGTGACACTTTCACAGCTCTCAATATTCATTTTAAAGACCAATCATTAGTGTGTTTATCTTGATGTTCGCATCAATGTGGGAGGCCTCAGACATTTGTCCCGTTCCTGTGCTATAAATAGAGAAGATCTGATTTGGGCTGTTTTGAAAGGAGATCCTTCAGGAGCTTTAGGGATCTTCATCCTCACCGTATCGGCTCTAACACTTAGCCAGATTAATTTGAGCATCTGAGTGCATCTGAGAGATACGGTCTTCAACTATGTCTCCACTCCCGCTCGCAAACCGGTGCTAAGTGCTACCATTCAAACTGAAACCGGAAACAAATATGCTTTCTCACAGCCTGACTGTGTGTTTTAAGAGGTGGAAGAGTTACACCCCTGCCCTGCATGAATGTTATTCTATCTCAGAGCGCCACTCTGCTTTATAAAACTCCACTTCTCTGCCTTGTTTTCTTTCTCTTTCTCTCTCTCACCTCTTTTTTCTCTTTCTCTTCCTCTTTTTTGTTTTTCTCACAATGGGTCTCATTCAGTAACATCTTAGTACAAGTGTTTTTACTTATGTGCACAAAAAAGGTTTTCACACAAAATCGCATGGTGTATTTATTAGTGCTGTCTATCGATTGAACAATAACGAATTAATCGCACATTTTTCTGTAGTTAATCACAATTAATAGCACCTAACATTATTATATTGTGACCATACATGTAATCTCCAAATAAATATTTTCATTATTGGCCCAGTCAGACTGGTTCAGATTTTTACATTCCTTGCAAAAATGCACAAAAAGGTTATTGTTTTCATTGTTTCTGACCCATGTAACCTTGTAAACAGTGCTTTAAGATTTTCAGGTAGAGCTAAGAGCTAGGAAATATACTTTGATTGAATAAAGTTATCACGTCACAGTCTTCACTGAATAAATTGTAAATTAAATATGGATTAATCCTTATTAAAGCTGCAAAAGTTATTCAGTCAAGAGCAGTGAGTGACGTACTTTTATTATCCTTGATGACAGACAGCAGCAGGTTTATTAGGCTGCTGTCACTTTAAGACCTGCCGTGGATCTTACACGAATAAATTCTGACGAATTAAGGAACTATTTAACTCATTTGAGACCGTGCTTTCGAGGATTCTCGACAAAACGGGCATTTTGGCTTACTTTTGGGTGTATCATACGATTGTGTGTGGAGATAGGAGATTCACAGACACATTAGTACAGCACTACGTTCTCTTTTGTGTCGTATTGCGCTTGAATGGTTTAATTTAAGCACTGTCACTTGATGGTAGCCTGGAAATCCAGACCTAAATCTAAAAGATTAATGGTCTGGCGTCGACTAATGAAAATCGGCGGCAAGCTCGAAGGGCGGCACCAAGCGTGCATTTGAAAATCTCACTGCACGCAATTGGATAACACTACGACCAATCACAACACGTTATCGCTTAGCTACCAGGTCCAGCGGAGCTAACTGGTAGATTAGACTCTTACCGTATCCGGTCGGCAAAACAACAAAAACGCCCTTCTTGCAAAGGAACGATTCGAGCGCCGTCTTCTGTTCCTCTTTTAGAGAAAAAGTCGAAATCTTTCATTGTAGCGGCCAAAGCCGTTTCAAACAAATGGTGTTCATCATCCATAGCCATCTTGCAACGTTTACTAATGACTTCGACGTCGCAGCGCTGTCGTCATCTCGCCTCTGGCCCGCCTATATCAGATAACCCGATGTGATTGGTGCAGCTCAGATCGAGGGGCATATTTAATGAGCATCATTACTCGACGCCAGAGTAACTCGCTGAGCAAATTCAACTTGTGCTCTCTCGAGAACTCTGGATTACCAGGGTAACTTGATGGTGGATCTGGTGAAGAAGCTGTCAGCGATCAAAATATTGATTTTGAAGTTGAAAATTATAGTTTTGAGAATATGTTTGAGAAAGACCCGAATATGTTAGAATGGCGAAACGTTCATGTATTTAAGGGTTAAATGTGTGCAGGGCGACAAGCTTCAGTCTTGTGGTGAGCGCTTGGCATTAGTGAATGAGACCCAATATCTATTACACACACACACACACCCTGTTCAGATTCTGCCTGTCCAAGTATACAGAAGGCAGTCTGTTAACTGCTCTACTGCTCAGCGTTCTCTGGAATCACTGTTGTCTCTGTCAGCGTTCGCTCGTTTAATGGCCTGCTTCTATATCAGCTCCCCCTCCCCCTCTCGTGCCCGTAGGAAATGTGCCCTGCTTTTTTTTAGCATGTTAACTACAAAAATAAACAAACAGACAAGTCCTATCCACCTGTCTGTCCTCGCTTGGTCCGCTCTCTCTGCACTTGTGGGCCTGAAGGGCTTTGTGTTGTTTTGCTGCCAGGATGATCAATGGCTTGTTTGTGAGACTGGGGAGAGATGGCCCTGACCACACAGCCGCAGCGAGCGGGGGGAGATTATGGTGGAACGCTGGGCCGGTTGGGGAACGCTGTAGCCTGCACCTGTCGCTGAGTGTTGCTGGGGGTTTAGCTGGGCCAGAGGGGGCGGTCGGACATCACGTGGGCACCGCTTCACAGGAAGCCGAGGCTTGTTTCTCAACCTTATCATGACACGCACCTCCTCCTCCTTCCACCCATAGCTGCGGCCTGGGCTTGTGTCACCGGCCAGGAAGAGGATAAACATAGCTGTTTTTGTGACAATCATTTTGATTTTTAAAAAAGGAATTTACCACTTGTATTCAGAAAGAATGCGTTAAATTGATCAAAAGTGACGTTATAATATTTTTATATAAATGATTTATAATAATACAATTCATTCTGTTCATCAAAATATCTTGAAAAAAGTAACGTGATTTTCAGAAAACAATATTAAGCAGCACAACAGACTTTCACATTGATAATAAGAAGACATTTTTTCTTGAGCAGTAAATCAGCGTATTAGAATGAAAATTCAACTTTGCCATCACAGGAATAAATTACATTTTAAAACATTAAAATATTAAAACACAATAATATTTCACAATATATATTTTTTTGCAAATAAATGCATAAGAGACCTTTCAAAAACATTTTAAAAATCTTACCAGCCCCAAACTTTTGAATGGTTATGTAAAGTTATTTTTTCCATTTTTAAGTAATGTAAATATGTATTGTAATGTGTTTATTTCTTTTAATAAAGTTGAATTTTATGAATTTTCATTAATTATTTCTAAAAATATGTTTTGTTTCTTTTAATAAACAACCCATTTTTTAATACTTTTTTGTGGATTTTTATTAAATATTCTGTAAAATACGTTTTTATTTAATATACATTTTTCGGCGGCTCAGTAAATATTGTGTAACATCACAGGGTTTGTTTCATTAGAGCAGCTATGTGTATAACTAATTTGTTATTATAATTTATACATAATACAATTAATGTATATATTTGTATTATGTCAAACATTGCTCACCCTGCTCTTTAGATATCACAATAGTACCAGCCATTGAAAAACCCATATTTGTTGACCACTATTCCTTTAAATTATGTCTTAACCAATGTGACATGTTACCCTCTTCTGTGTAAACCTTTTTGATTTGGTCCTCTTATAAATTTTGCTCAAACCATCTTTACCGAGTGACAGACTGTATCTTGGTCTCTCAGATGTAGCGCCTCCACCGATTAGCCTGTCCACAATAAAATCTCAAATCTGAATTCTTCGCTTTAACCGAATATTAAAAATATATATCAAAATGTGTTGCATCTAGCAACATTTCTGCTTATGTGAACAGGCAAATTACTGGTCACCTGAAACATTTGAGAAAAACACTCCACCAATAAAACTCACATGTCACTTACATACTGAGGCTCAAACCACTGATACTGGCTCAAGTTCAGTCAAGTTCTCTGTGTAAGGTCTAAAAGTGTGACCTGTCTGACTCCACAAAGCTTGTCAAGGATTTAAAGTAGCAAATTTGCTCAGTCCATTGCTCCCACTGTCAGAAATGTGAGGGCAGAACATGAGCTGCCTGCGTTCTTGGGATGACTGAAAGACCAGGCTGATGATGTCATGTGTCAACCTTCCTGACTCATCATTTGTCTAATTGAGCTTTGAATCGTGGGACAGGGAGAGGCCCTTTCCCTCCCTTAACCGTCTGATTCCACATTCCACTTTAATCCTAACTAATACTGCCTAATTCTCCAGCACACGATCACACCACCCCAGAGGCCATGATTGTACACACACCATCAGATAAATAGCTCACACACTGTGCGCTACGGCCAACTACTCACCAAAAACTTGCCCACTATGGTTCCTTACTCACATACGCTCACGTAACCCCTCCGCGTTGGTACATCACTGCACCCTGCATGCTTCTTGACTCATAATCGCACAGGCATAGTTTCGGCTCGGCCCACACAGAAGCTGACCCACTGGGTTCAGACGCCCATCATTTGATAATCTTTCAGATTTGTCAGAGGAGCCTAGCGGTTGGCACACGTGCTCCGACACAAATAGGGAGCAGCTTCTTTTAGTGTTTCAGAAACATACGGCATTCCCGAATGAATTTCTGTTTTAATGAATCAAATCTGTACTGCGCAGCAAATGTGGACCGATTCCCAAATAAATGACTCTTATGTGTTGGTTCTTTTAAGTAAGTAGAACAAACACTAAGGTTTTTTTTTTATATATATATATTGCATTTTACCATTTTAAGCAGCACAACATTGATATGATGTGACACTGAAGAATGGAGTAATGATTCTGAAAATTCAGCGTTGCCATCACAAGAATAAATGACATTTTATAATATATTCAAATAGAAAATAGTTATTTTAAATTATAATAATATTTCACAATGTAACAGTTTTTACTGTATTTTTTAGTCAAATAAATGCAATATAGGTGAATCAGTGTGATTCATGTGACAATATGTAGTTGGATGGAAACAATTAGTTTTGTCAGTAGTATTTTATAAACATTTATTATTTTATTTAGTATATTTTGCTTTATTTTTATAAATTTTTCAGTGTTATTGGCATTTTATTAAATGTATTATATGCGACCCTGGATCACAAAACCAGTCACAAGTCGTACATTTGTGGCAATAGCCAACAATACATTGTATGGATCAAAATTATTGATTTTTCTTTTATGCCAAAAAACATTAGGATATTAAGTAAAGATCATGTTCCATGAAGATATTTTGTAAATGACCTACCGTAAATATATAAAACATTTATTTTTGTGAGTGAATGCAGCACAATCGCGAACATAAATGCGATTTTCTCAGTGTGATTTTTATTTTATTTCTTTGCACCCTCAGATTCCAGATTCCAGAATAGTTGTATCTCGGCTAAATATTGTCCAACCCATACATCAATGGAAAGCTTATTTATTCAGCTTTCATATGATGTATAAATCTCAATGTCAAAAATTTTAACCATGTGACTGGTTTTGTGGTCCAGGGTCACATTATTAGTATTAGTATTTATTGAAATCATATTTTGGGAATGGAATGGGAAAAAAAGGCAGTTGCCTTAAGTTTTCCATTCAGTTGCTAAGGTTTTCTGCATGTTGCTATGCCGTTGTTGTGATGTTCTGAGATGTTGCCAACCTTCAAGTCTTCATGGTATTCTAGTCCCTAGATATGACTCAGATTCTTCCTTCAATGAAGGTCTGATCACTTAAAGTAATAGCACACCTCGTTTCCGCTTGGCTGTAGTTATGGCTGAAAGAATTCATTCCTTTCGCATCCTCTTCCTCCATCTCTCGTCCGACACCTTCACCTCCATCGGCTATACAGCCAGCCCTGACGACACGTCATCCCTTTTTAAAGGGTGAATCACCAGCCATAGTTCACATCTGTTCTCAGCTCATAGAACCTAACCAGGGAAAGCAAGCAATTACCGGTGGGCTTTTTTTTTAAATCAACTCTTTGGCGAGTCAGCTGGGGGGCTTGGGATGGGGGGAAGGTGGGCGGAGGAGATAATTAGACATGGTTAAAAATATCCCAGCTCATTGTCTCCGCTGTCCCACATCCTCAGATAAGTCTGTGGCTATTGGCGCAAGGATCATGTGCTACTGGGAGGAATGTTTTGAATGCTTGAGATTGTTACGTGCAGCTGAACGGCTGCTGAGACTCACATGACCGGGGTCGACATGCTTAGAAGAAGCTGTTTCTATGTTTTGACTGCTTCTCAGAACAAGATGAAAAGGCTAAGAGCTGGCCACGTTTCTAAATCATGTTCATTCGCACACTTTACACATGCGTTTTCACATTTGTTTGATCCCCAAAATTTTTACTTGTAGTCCCTCCAAATATTGAATCACTGATACATACTGTAGTTGTTTGTTTTTGCCTATATCTGGATATGTATAAGGTTGGTAAAAGAACAATTACTTATACAATTTCCTGTTTCTGCAGCCTTCACTTCCTGTCCTGTATACTCTATCCAGTCAAGCAACCCATGAGGCCGTTCACCTCCTCTGCAGGATGTTGGTCTTTGACCCAGTAAGTGTTCTTGATACTCTATTCTCTTAAACTGGAAGATTACAACAACATTTTTTAAAAATGATTTATTTATTTGATATATATATATATTTATTTTTTATATATATATATATATTTTTTTTTATAGAGACCTATAAAAAAAAAAAATATATATATATATATATATATATATAATATATAAATAATATTACATGAATAGTATATTTCAGATTATTTGTATAAAGCTTTGTATTTTTTATTTTTTAATGTATAAATTTAACATATATGTATATAATATAGCTACATGTGTATATATATATATATATATATATATATATATATGATTATTTTAATATTATTAAAATTGTATTAATATTATTACATTTATTATTTAATTTAATATATATATATATATAGACATTTCATGTTAAAATATAGGTAATATATATGTGATTATATGTTATACAATTTTTACTTTATTTTATTATATAGATTATAAATGTTTTAATATACAAAATATTATATAAAATAATATATGATTATTTATATATTATTAAAATGAAACTTTTTTTTATGTGATTAATAATTTAAAATATATTTATATAATTTATATTTATTTGTAATGTAAACATTTCATTTTCAATTTACAACATATCAGTAAAATAGATTTAGAAAAGGAAATTTCAATCAGAACAATTCTGTTCCCCAATCCAGTCGAAGCGGATCTCTGCGAAGGACGCCCTGGCGCACCCGTATCTGGACGAGGGGCGTCTGCGGTACCACACCTGCATGTGCAAATGCTGCTACACCACATCCTCTGGCCGCGTCTACACCAGTGACTTTGAGCCTGTCACCAACCCCAAGTTTGACGACGGCTTTGAAAAGAACCTGACGTCAGTTCGGCAGGTCAAAGGTTAGCGCGGCGCTCTCCCCTGTTGATGATGATTCATTCGGCTCTATTACGCATTGTGCTGATCACAGTGCATATTATACAACACGTGAGCCAAATATTGTAGCTCTATTGATTTACGCTTTTGTCCTGATCCACCTTCGGTTTGTAAACGACGTGTATAAGAGCTAAAGATCTTAATTGAATTGGCGCATGGGCCCATCATGCCACTGCATGTTAATCAAAAGTCCTGCTGGGCGTCTCCTGCTCCAGATCCCCTGCTGCTCCTGTTGTTTTCGAGCCTTGTTTTCACCCTTCATTCGGGGCCCCTGGATCTGTGCTTGCCTTCCACTGTCAGTGGGTATTAGTGAGAGTCTGTCGCTAAAAGCAGGCTTACTGTGCTGTCGGCTCAAAATAACTCTGCCCTTCACCCTCCCTCCTCATCCTCCATCCTGTGTGCAACGTGTTTCCACTGGAGGATTAATCTGTGCGGATGGAGCCGACCGCCTAGAGACCTAAAGCGCTTTAGGGTAGGCAGCCGTGTTTGGAATGCGAGGGGAACCCCTTTTGGATCGGCACATGAGGAGTTTCCACGTTGCCTGAGCTAGTTTAAGCTTAATAGCTCGTCTACTAAATTAAAGAGCACAGCGGTTTAGAAGATATTACAGATATTAGTCCACCTGTGGAATATTCCTTCAAAATCAACTCTTTGACCTGTAATTTTACTGCTAGAATAGATCTTCACTTCATTCATAGTTTAGATTTGGAGTTCTATTCTGGAACGAGTGTCATCCAAGCCAGTTACATCGCTCCACATTTCTTTGTTACAAGGAATGATGACAAACTTGTCATTTTTGTTTAAACTATGCCTTTAACAGGTAAACAGGTTTAGCTTGCTGTATACTTCAGTCATTAATTACTCACCCTCATGACGTTCCAAACCCGAAAGACCTTTGTTCATCTTCAGAACACAAATGAAGATATATCTGATTAAATCCGAGAGCTATTTTAACAATGTCTTTACTATCTTTCTGGGCCTTGAAATTGGTAATTATGTTGCAGTCTATGGAAAGCTCTCGGATTTCATAAAAAATATCTTCATTTGTGTTACAAAGATGATCGAAGGTCTTACGGGTTTGGAATGACGTGAGGGTGACTAATTGATTACATAATTAAATTTTTTGTGTGAACTAACCCTTTAATGAGATTAACCTAAAAATGAAAATTCTGTCATCATTTACTCACACTCATGTTATTCCAAACCCATATTTTCTTCGACATGAGCACGGGAAGAAATGTTAAACATTTTTGTGAACTATTCTTTTAACCATGATTGCATGTAACTTTTAAACTGTTATTATTTACAACTGTAACCCGTTATTATTGCTTATTTCTCATCATCCCTCCTCTTTTTCCCCCACATAGAGATCATTCATCAGTTCATCCTGGAGCAGCAGAAGGGGAATCGGGTACCGCTGTGTATCAACCCCCAATCAGCTGCCTTCAAAAGCTTTATCAGGTGAACCCTTTTTCTGTACATACTCTTTAATTTTATGCGTGAATCTCAAGATCAAATGTTCAGGTCATATTTCTAAAAATAGCATAAAGTAAATGAAGTCTGTGTTTTGGTCCATAAAGATTTTTGCTTAGAATGTTTTTTTTTAGATGTACTTTATGATTTAAAAAATAATATAGTTATTTAATTTGTATTTAAATAATTTCTATTTTTTATTTATTAGAATTATTATTATTTTGCATTTCAGAAGTGAGAATGAGATTTTTCAAATTACAAGAGCTGCTGATAATTGTGAGCGTGATCAGTTTTATGAAAATAATGTAACAGTGCAAAGAATTCATTTTTATTAGAAACATACTTTTTATTTAAATTTTGTGATATTCACCTTCATGTCCATGTTCCTAACCTCAGGGTTAACAGACTTGACATAAAAGCCAGTCAGCGTGAATGTCATGATTTTTTTTAACCATGTTTTTGCTTTGGGTTGCCATTGCCAACATGCAATTATTTAATATTTAGGCAAACTTTTTACATAAAAGAGTGTTTAATGTCTTTTCTAACTATTATTGGTGGTAACTACTGCAACTTCAGATGTCCTGATGAATCTAGTGCTTTTCAAGCATATCTTGCAACTTATTTTCCAGTGTCTCAACACTAGATGGAGACATCACCTTATCCTTAAAGCAAGACATAACAATCCTTTCTTTCTTTCTTTCTTTCCGTCCACAGCTCGACAGTAGCTCAGCCCTCTGAAATGCCTCCATCTCCTCTAGTTTGGGAGTAGCTGAGGATGGCGGAGAAGATGGCGTCGATGTGGCGGAGGACGTCCCTCCCGTGTCCACCCTCGCCCCCCACGGACTACTGACCCCCAGGCTTCCCCAAACCTGCGTAGCATTTCACTGGAGTCTAGGACTAGCCATGCGGCTGATGTGTGTGTGTACTGTAATACTTACTAAATGGGAGTTTATAGAAGCAACCACTGCTGATGAGTTCAAGCGGGACACGGGAAGGGTGGGCCTGGTCACGGGGGGTCCGTTCGTACATACCCACTGCTCTGTAGTAGTATACTGAAGGTTCGCGCTCGTGAACCCGTACTTTCGGCAGACGAAGTCGACCCCTGTGGACTTGAATGTATTTTGAACAGCAGGGCAGCAGAATCTGCGCAGTATCCCTGAAGGAAAACTCTTCACGACTATGTGTGCGAGTAATCATGCTTTATTTATTCATGGAAACAGAAAGTGCAGTGCTTCATGTAGTATGGAAAGAAAATTTTTTTTCACACGCTAGCACCTTACTAAAAACCAGGGCCATCGTCTAGGGTGGAAAACCGCTGTCCCGGCCCTCAAAGGTCCTCTGTAGTAGCCTGTTCATTAGGCCAACCCATATAAATTTGTCCCGGGCCTTGTCAATTTTAGCGACGGCCCTCGTAAGAACTGTGACCACTCGTTCGGCTAGAGTGAGCTGCTCATTGCGTTTATTTCCTGCAACAGCGGTGTGATTTTTAGGACTTTCTTCCATTTGTGCTGTCATCTGCACTCTTCCTTTCTTTCTCTATCGATCTATGTTCGCATCTCGCTTTCCGTCTCATATTCAACTTTCGTCAGTAAAAGCAAATCAGTATTCTTTAGCGCAGCACTTGGCAGAGATACTGATTCATAGATACTGTTTCATAGGTTTCTCTTAGTACTCCTTAACGTGGATGTGATGTCAGTATTTAGTACTTCGGGTGGGTGAGTGACTGAACGGCACAGCGGTTGAGGATCCAAGGCATGCGACATTGGCTCGAAAACGAAATGCTCGTGCCTAAAGGGTTTATTTGAAGCAAAGGAGACTTGGTGTGTGTGTCCAGAAATCTTGCAGGTGCTCGTCTCCTACCAAGACTGAAAACCCAACTAGCATGTAGCGACATAATATAGGGAGGTTGTTCTCAGATGACCTTCGAACCCTGCTATCCCTGATAGAGTATCTAGAATAGCATGCAAACCAAATTAAAAGCCTAAAAACTAAAAAAAGCTACGAAATTAGATACATAATAGGTTGAAGTGTTGGTCAACCAAACCATTCCTTAATTGCAATGGTATATTACCAAACCTTGTCCGTGAAGACAAGTGACGAACACCATTGTGAGTGCATGTATAGACCCGTGCATGTTTATAACTGACTGTGGCATCACGCCAGTGATCCTGTGTATGTCAGTTCAGTGTCGTCTTCTTTGACCCCCCCCCCCCTTCAAAAGCTCTTTTTCTGTTGAAAGACTTGTGGAGAGGATGGATCTGAAAAGGGTGCCTGGGAATGGCATATGTTGTGTGTCCGGAAAGCAATTGGAAGTCGTTTTCACTCACTGTACCATGCTTAAATTTCCCATAATGCTTTCTGCACTCTCTCAGACTAAAAGAAAACAAATGGAAAATATTTAATATATTTTTAGATAATTATTTTTATTTCTTCCTCAATGTGCTATAGCATGCTTTCCCATGATCCACTGAGTATGGTATGTAAATAAGCGAGTAGCAGGTAGATTTCAATAGAAAGACAAAATCTACAAAAAACAAAAACAAACGACGTATAAAAAAAATATCAAAAATCGCCAAACAAAAAAAAAAACGATGTAATACTGCTGTATAGAAGTTGAATTAGCCTGCACATTTTTAGGGCTGTGAAATTTTATTTTATTTTTGAGACTTGCATATAATTGTACATAATTTTTTTTTCTTCTTTTTATTTTCCCCTGCACTAGAAAGTGTAGACAAAGAAATAATCCAAAACAGTATAAGTACAAAAACAAACAAAAAACACATAACCAATTATGTTAATTGTGTCTTGTGTGCTGCAGAGCTGTGGATATGAGTATTGAAGTAGAGCCCTTTTTTAATTATTATTATTATTATTATTAATTTCCTTTAAAGAAACACTGAACTGTTTGTGTATATGTATATAATGGATTCACATTGTTGGTCTCTACCTCTCGAGCTCAATGACTTGGTTGTTTACCTCCACGCTTTTATTTTTATGTGGAGATTTAAAACTTGAATGTCCCTTCCGACTTTTATATTCCTATCAAACCCTGTATAAAGAAATCAAAGTCATTACAATTGCGATTGGTTGGAGTTGGTTCCCATCGTCATATCCTTGTACAAAGTACCATATTCTCACCCCAGTGTTCTCTGACTGTTAGATCACACAGCATACTTGTCCTGCGAGACAACCTAAGATAATTGACACGGCATCCTTCACCGAGAGACAGCGGATGAGATAAACGTGCAAAATGAGTGGCAGTTTTAGAACGTGCAAGCAGGCGTATCTGAGATAACGTGCGGATTCAAACAGAACCTGTGAGACGAGACTAACACGCAAGCTCCAATGGGCCAAAAGGGGAAGGTACTGCACTTGCTGTCAAGTTTTATAAGGAAGTTTGAAGTTTATACTCAGAGTTAATGGTATTTGAATACATTTTATGACATATATGACTATAATATAACATTTGCATTCGATGCCCTGAAAGCGGAGGAGGTGATTCTTAGGGACCGGAAGGACTCTGTGGATGTGTTCTGTGTTTTGAAAAATCGCCGGTCTCTTTTCAGAGTGTAGATTTGAAGTACAGTGGTGAAGCTCATTAAATGTTGACATTTAAAA
Organism: Rutilus rutilus; assembly: GCF_951802725.1. Taxonomy (NCBI): domain Eukaryota; kingdom Metazoa; phylum Chordata; class Actinopteri; order Cypriniformes; family Leuciscidae; genus Rutilus; species Rutilus rutilus. The sequence goes on from NC_140223.1 coordinate 23,384,192, forward strand.
AAGCAAGCTGTTTCTGTCCTTATTTTACTTGCAAATATGTGGATTTAGCAATCGATTTTTAAAAGTTCTTTACTGCATGTTTCATGATCAAAAAATGATGACCAAGTTAAATTGAGCTAACTTCAAATGCCAGTATTTGGAAAGGTGTTTAATTTGTGTCTCTATCTGGTTTAAAAATGAATTTGCTTATGTGTTTTTTTCCTTCAGAAAGGTGCTATGGTCACACTCAGGCACTATAATGTTTTTGTTTAACTTTTATAAATTATGATTATATGCTTATGTACACAATGGCAATTGCAGAGGATGTCCCAATAAAAAGGGATTGGGTGTAAGCTTAGATGAGGGTAACAACTTAAGGTTAATTATGATATTAACCATCTTTTGAAATTTTGGTAATATCATACCAAAGACAATGAAATTTTGGTAATATCATACCAAAGACAATGGAGTGTTTTAGAGTAAAACAAACCAACTAGTATAATTTGTTAATACTTACTCATGTTTGTGCTGCTGTTTTCCCACCAAAATGATGCCACTTCCTAGGATGATGTCATTATGCACATGTTTTTTTTTTATTAGTGAGTGGGATTTTATGGAAGAAAAACAGAATGGACCATGAAATTTAGTAAAAAAAAAAAAAAAACTTAGAAATCAGGGAGTCAAAAAAAAGTCTAAAAAACATTCAATTTTTTTTTTTTTTTTGATTGGATTAAAAGAGAAACGCTTCTAAATATTTATTTAAAAATTCCCTTTTTTCAGGCATGTGCTCATTTAATTGTAATAAAAGAAAACTAATGTCATTTCTTTAACATAAATGCACTGAATTACTTTATTACACAAACGAAACAACAACAATTATGAATGTTTGTAAGTTCATGCAACATTCTTGTAGGTTTCGTTGAGGTGTTAATGCAAGAAACATGTTCTGCTGAGATCTAATCAAGACGTCTAAATGTGACCAATGGAAAAGTACAAACAGTTTAGGAAATATGGGGGAATGTTCCAGAAAGTTCAGCTCATTAAAGGGGTTTACACCTCTTTCAAATGTAACTTTGTAAGAAATGATCTTTCATTCACAACTATGATTTATGAATCTTATTTTTAATCTACACTGCTCAGCGAAGATTAACTCCCGGTTTCACAGACGAGTCTTAAGATCGTCCCAGTTTGAGCATGTTTTGACTGAAAGCAACTTGCACTGACATATCTGAAAATAATCAGCCAGTGTCATTGTTTTATCAGAAATGTTTTTTTGTCAGGGCACTTTTTTAAAAGCTACTTTAATGTCCCAATTGACCTAAGGCCTAATCCTGGCTTAATCTAAGTTCTGTCTGTGAAACCAGGCCTCAATGCTAATCTTAGACTTCTAAGCATCAAATATAACAACTATGATATGAGAAGATAAAGTTAGACAGTATAAAGGCACAGTGTAAAGATGTGTGGATTCATAAACGATGACTAATATTAATCACTTGTTGTTTATGACATTTTTTGGAAAGTTTGTTGGGTCATTTATCTACAAAAAAAAAGCATTCAATCAGCCCACACAGCATCAAAAGCAGTCTTAACAGAACTGTCTTTTGTTATAAGGTCAGGATCATAGACTCTAATGTCTTATTATGAGATGTGTTTGACTTTTGGGTTTAATATCTTGAAACCTCACAAAATGTTATCGCTGATGCATGGGGAATTCTTCATATGCGCAAGTACACACGCACACACTGTAAGAATGACTTTGATGCTGCTGGGGCTTTTCTTTCTTAAACAATAAGCGCTTTCACTGGCGTCTCCAGGTGAAATGAGGGGATTGTGGGCCGTCATCTGAATGCTGTATTGACTCGACGTGCGGACAACAGGACAACAGGTTCTCAGCACCTTTCATTTCATTCAAAGTTCAAAAGACAAACATAGGATAAATACACCATAAGGTTGTTGTTTTTAAATCAGTAATAACTACATTGATCTTACAAGAAAAAAAATGTAATAATACAATAACAAGGAGGTGCAGTGTACAAAATATATTTTGAATGCTACGTAGTAGCTTGTTGGTCTTTGGTCATGAATTACATTAAAAGAGGAACCTCAACCTCTATTTCTATGAATTATGAGTGAATGTAGTAGCCTACATTGCAAAACTGACAGTGAATTTTCCGAGATGTTGTCATTTTGAACAATGTCATACCTGCGTGCACAAATTTTCAGGCTATGCACTTAACTATGTGTCATACAATTATGTCATACAACTATGTGTCCTCAAACACATTTTTGTAATATTTACATATTTTTGTAATAAGACAGAACAATAGTTACTTTTAGATTACTTTTAACCTAACTCATTTATCACAGTGAAATAAATAGGAGACCATATTGTAGCCATATTGATATAAAAATACAAAGAGAAAGAAAATATATTCCATTCTGGATTGGAGAAAAAAACATGAAAGTGCATTAAACATTACATTACATCAGGGTTTCCCAAACTGGGGTGCATGAAGAAACTGCAGAAATTGTTAATTCAATAATAAAAATAAATTAGGCTTATTGTTAGGCTAATTAAATAAATCATTAATCAATAAAAATGTGTTCGAAAGACAATTTCACAAAACTAGAAGACTTTCTGAATGCACATTTATAAGGGTACTGTGTTAATAATTTGTAATGTAATCAATAAAAAAATAACTGTAGTCTAGTACTTAATTTTTGGACTCTGATTATGTAATCCATAATTACATTATGAAATCAGTTGGGCTACTACGTTACCCAGAAATGTTTGAAAAATAATCAGCATCATTTTACTGAACAGATTATAGCGATCTTCAACAGAAGAGCGATGACTTTTATTATGAAATAACTTCAGGTTAGCAGTCGATGAGGAAGTGGTTCCTCTGTTATGTGTATCCTTCACCTTTACATTTCAAACTATGTGCATGCGACGAGTGTTATACGTCTTATTATATAGTTACAACTCGAAATAGGCCAGATATACTCAATGTTATTGTAGTGCTTAGACTTCGAAAAAAGTGCAAGTGCCAGCAGAACACAGACCCTCCTCTCATGACTGATCTGATCCGCACGCCGGTGCAGCTTTACCGCTTTCTGCTGCGCTGCTGCAAACTCCTGCCATCAGCAGCCATGCAAAAACACTACCAACACGCCATCAGACAGGTACTTTTAGAAACCTCAAACCGAGCTACCTATCAGAATATAAGCAGAAAATAACCCAAGAAATGGTATGTGCAGGAGACGCACCTGTTTACTGTCAGGTGTCAAAGTGACTTTCTTTTCTTTCAGAGCTACAACAGTCATGCGGACGAGGATGATCCAGAAAGGATTCAGATGATCATTCAAAGAGCTATATCCGACGCTGAATGGATATTAACTAAAGTACACGCTTCTTTGGCACCAGAGAAAATACGAATCTTCATTATTTGATTCACATTTGATTATAACGTTTTTATCTTCTTTCCTAGTACACTAAAAAGAAGTGATCACCATGGAAAGTATACAGCATGAAGCTGACAACGGTCATTTAGCCCACAGACTTTTGCTGCTAAACATACCAAAATAAAACTGAAATCATACCCATAGATTGAAGATCACCAAATAGTCATACATACAAGTATAACATTTGGCTGTTTTTTACTTGATAAGTCCCGTTGAAAAGCATCCTGTTATGTTCTGAAAACTTGGATGTTTTATATAAAGACAATAAAACAAGGCCCACACCCTTAGATTGGCCTTTTATTCACTTGGGCTCCTGACCTGACCGTAAGTTTAGGTCGATTCTGGGTCTTTGGGTTGTGCTTCCTTTGCAAAGCCATTACAATGATTGATGCATATGAAGTCATATGCTTGCAAGTTAACTTGATATTGTTTTTTTTTGTGTTAATAAATGTATTTAACGTTACATTTGTCTACTTAGAATTTTTTTCCCCACCAAAAAATTCGTTTGAGATAACAATAGTTGGCAAACCCCTTTAAAGCAATTAAAGAATTTTCTTACTGATCAATTTATTAATGTGAAATAGTAAATTGGCAGTGCAGTGGGATCAATTTGATCTTTGTAAAAAATAATGTTGTTCTCGTGACAAAGCAGGTAACGTGTTTCTGTTCATGAACATGATCATCTGGTTTGTAACACCTGGTTATGTAAACTTTTCTGATAATGTAGGTAATGAGGAAGAATTAGAGTAACTCATTTAGCATATCAAATGTGCCGATAGATTATGTAATGTAAATCATTGTCCAGGAATATCTGATCTTTTTCCTTCCCAGACAAATAATCACCAGTAATTCGCAGAAATCATTGAATTTATTGTTAGCTACTGGAAGCTGGCGTGTAAAAATTCGTGTTTATGACAGGTCAGATGTTCCAGACAATGACTTTATTTTGTTATAATAGTAAGTTATTCTGTTATCATCATAACATAGTTTGTAAGGTGATATAAAAGACAGTAAAGTAGTGAATGCAACAGAATAAAACCAAAACTAGTCATCATTATGTTACTGTATTTAATTTGTGCGTTTAAATATAAATTCAGGAGTTGATTATGAATCAGATGACCTGCTTTGCACTCTTGGTTGCTGTGTGTGACATTCATTAGTTGCCAAATAAATGGATGGAAACTTCATTGCATAATGCAAAATCGAAACTAGTTAGATCATTTCAAGTTTTAATAGCAATGACATCAATTTGCGTGAATCAAGCACATGTACAATGCATGTGCTCCAATATATTGTTCCATTGTTCCTTAGCCAAGATTAGATATGATTTACTTTCATAATAAAAGTGATGATGGGAACCCACTGATTGCTTTATTATAATATTTTTGCAGTTAACCTGTAAACTGGCAGCTTTATTATTTGGAAACAATCAGATAATTATGTGATTTTTCTAAATATGTATGTAATGTACAGAAATGTAATATTAATTGTTCCTTGTATATGGGATATAGATCACCATCAATCTCAAAAGAAAACTCTAAACGTTGCAGACTTATTCGATTGTGACGTACATGCAATTTCTGTGAAAAAGTTTGATGTTTCATCTACATTGAAGAGCTTTCAAAATGAAAGAAGAAGGAAGATTTTCTCATGTGTATTTGAGTAATTTATGGAAGTCTTGTGAGCAGTGTAGTAATAGAAGGGCGTCCTCTTTTCCCTAATTGCTAAGACAACACATTTCTGCAAGATTAAACACTATCGCATATTGTGCAAACTTAAAACTTATTTAAAACAATAATCTTAAATCTAATTCAAACTGAGTCCCATACAAGCTTTATAATGAACAGAAACACTGCACACTGAGATTTATTGAACACAATAGGATCATAGCCTGAAGTTAATATAATCAAGCATGGCAAATTTGCAATATAATGTACAGTAAATACATGAATGAGTGGAATGAAAACTGCAAAATCAAAACATTCACAAGTGCAATTATCATATTTATTATGAATGAATTGGAATAAAATCTGTAATATACAAATACATTATTTCTATTTTGTTCATTCATCCATCCAAAGGTCATCCGCTTCACTTTATTTTTATTGAACTTAAAATTTAATTTAGTGGAAGATTATTAATGTCTCAGTGTTCTACGGAGCGATTTAGAAGTTTTTTTTTATTTTTATGAAGTTGTTTTATTCTTTGCATGTATTGATTTGCTGTTTTTAACGTTCAATTGTCTATTTGTGTTGTTTGTAATGTGCAATGGTGGCAAATGAGTTTTTTGAAACTTGTCAATGAGGAAACAAAATTGTCAATGAATGTATTGTATTAGATTAGATTAGAAAACAATAAAGTTTTCTAATCTAATCTAATACAATACATTCATTGACAATTTTGTCAAAGAGTAATAATACAGATCTAGATTTATCATATAACCTGTGAGGTGTGGTTATGGTTTTCCTTTCGATTCATCAAACTGTCAGTGTTTTACAGATGTTTGAAGATTCCAGTATGGGTGTAATACATGTGGTCAGGCTGTAACCGTCACGGTCAAACCCTCCTTGAGGCACAATGCCAAGACCATCACAACTCTTGACCTGCCCTCGCCAACAGGCTCTCTAGGTTGAGTATATAAGCATGTTAAAGTGGGAAAGTCACTATTGAAGACTGAGAGAAGGACTGCCTAACACCTGGCGCGAAGGTAAGAAACTAATGTTGTTAATGAAATTCATTATTGCATATCATATAATAACAGATATTAGATGCATGTAAAAGCATATATTAAAAATATAAAATACATGTATCTTTAATTTATATATTATTAATTTATTTATTATTTTCTCATTTATGTTTTATTATGTGGTATTATGTACATCACAGCAAAATCCGTGGTGTTAAATTAACACTGCTGGGTGTCTATATGGGTCCACTCTATACAGTGTTGACCATAATTGATGATAATTCTGATAACTGCTGTTAACAAGCAGAATCACTGAAGGAAATATGAACAAGAACAGAAGGGAAAAAAAGAGACGAGCAGAAACACTAAGAGCTACAACTGACTTCCAGCCACTGCTTTAGATGAAATCAACTGAAGATAAAAGACATTAAATCTCTCAAGATCTCAGCCGAGGATGATTTACTATTACTATTCATTACTAACCAGTGTGACATACTGTATGTGTACAAAAGCTCTTATTGAGAATGAAGTTAACACTGATGTTTTGTAGTTCAAACAAATAAAACATACACATCTAAACCTCTGTAAACATATGAGAAAAATAAAGTCAAACTGGCTAGTAATAAGTGAAGCTGGTAAAGCTGTTTTTGGAGTTGTTTAATCATCCTCTTGCTGAGATCTTAGATTTAATGTAGTCTTTTATCTTCAGTTGATTTAATCTAAGTCTGTGGCTGGAAGTCAGTTGTAGCTCTTCTGTTTCTGCTCGTCTCTTTTTTTTTTTTCTGTACTTTTCTACTGTTAACAGCAGGTATCCTCAATGGTCAATCATCCCTTAAATAATCACTTAATCATCTAATTAAAATCAAGACTGCTTTAGTGTTACTTTTTAACACTCTGTTTAACACCCAGCAGTGTTATCAAAAACAGTACTTCAACATTTCATTGAACTGATTTTCCATTCAGTATTTCAGGGAGATATGGGGAACCAGGCCACTAAAGATAAGAAGGATGAAATACTCCAACAGATTAAGCCGAACATGGTGAGCAAAACTTCAAATGACGTGAAATGCAATGTCATAAATGAAATGCAATATCCTTAAGTTCTTTCGGTTTGTCTAGCAATGGGAGAACAAGGTAAATCGATGCCCATTTTCCAAGCAAGTGAAGAACTACCAGGATAGTTCGTGCCATAAGGATACATTACACCACAGAGCAGTTAAGGTGAACAGATTTATGAGCCTGTCCCACTGAAATGGTTTCGTTTTTTTTTTTTACTGTATGTGTGTAAAGTTTCTCATTGCCTGCTTTTATAGAGTCTCATTTTAAATTAAGTAATTTTGGTAATTGCATGGGATGATGAGTTTGAACTTTCCCCCCTTATCTTTAGAGCCAGGTTTGCATGTCTAAGGTCTGTGAAGGCTCTATAATGACTCCAGAGGCTCTGATGCGCTGTCCTTCCTCCACCCTGCCAGGCTCTGATGAAATCCTCATGCAAGCTGTTGACTTCATCAATCAGTACTACAAGTCAATTAAAAAGTAAGAACCTATAAGTTCATAGCCACCAGAGACAATTTTTGGTAGATCAAAATGGGTTTTAAATGGTTGATGGTTAGTATTTGTCCACTCTAATACTGAATAAGTGGTTACGTTCTTGGTTTTCGTTTAATGCCATAATAAAGCAGACCATGAACTTGCTTAATTCTGAAGAGTGAAAAGGGTAGGCAATATGACTGAATTATATCTGTTATTCAGCTCAAAAATTGAGGAGCACCTGTCTCGTGTGGAGGAAGTCGCTAGGGAAATAGATGCTACTGGGTCATATCAACTCACCACAAAAGAACTGGAATTTGGGGCTAAGCAAGCATGGAGAAATGCACCGAGATGCATTGGCAGAATTCAGTGGGCTAATTTGCAGGTAGTTTCTCTAGTTTGGACTAAAACATGTATCATATGTGTAGTCGTATACTCTAGATCTGTTTACATTATCTCATGTTTTTCTGTTCAGCTGTTTGATGCACGTAAATGCAGAACAGCTGAAGATATGTTTCAGATGTTGTGCGATCATATTCAGTTTGCTACCAATGGAGGCAACCTGAGGTAAACCAAGAATGTGTTATTTGAGCTTTTTAATAAACCATCCCATCTTCATTGTCTTTGTAAATTTGATGTGATGCTGTCACAATAAAGAGATTTATTTTCACAGGTCTGTCATCACTGTGTTTCCTCAAAGAACTGATGGTCAACATGATTTCCACGTGTGGAACAGTCAGCTCGTACGATACGCTGGCTATAAGATGGCAGATGGTTCAATAATAGGAGATCCTGCCAGTGTTGACTTCACAGAGGTAGATACCAGTCTATTTTCTTTGTAATAGATATTTTCTTTTTTAGAATATCTATCTACAGTATATGTCTGTCTGAATACTACCAAATACAAATATTCTTTTTAGTCTTATATTTAATATGAGGTCATAAAACCGTTGATGAAAGATATATTTATAATATATACCGCATTAATGTCTTGTCAATACCCATATTTAACAGATGTGCATCCAGCTTGGGTGGACACCAAAGTACGGTCTATTTGATGTGCTTCCACTGGTGTTACAAGCTAATGGAGAGGACCCTCAGTTATTTGAAATTCCCCAGCATTTAATTTTGGAAGTTCACATGGAGCACCCACAGTAAGTGACATGGAGCTGGGAAAACATCACTATGCATCAAGGGTTCTAGTACAAAGACTCAAAGTCAGACATTCGGTCTTGTAGCTTGTCTAAATTTGAGTGCGATGTTGTTTTCACAGACCACCAGAGCTCTTGACTGAGCTGCTCAGATTTCTGAGATGACTTGCATTCCACTTGATTTTGCAGCAAATCTGTTTGCTTCTTGAACAGAAAATTATGCAAGGCTTTTCCTTTTAAGAGCTCGTATTGAAAGGACCTTTAAAATCAAATGCTCCTAGGCACTTAAAGATCAGGCTAGAGTGGCAAAGCCATTCAGTCCTAAAACAGCCTGTCTCTATGCCACATTCTTTCATCCAGACCTAACAAATGAGTTTAACCAGTGAGGCCTAAAGTCAATCCAGACTCACTCCAACACTTCCCATTAGAAAGCTACCTAATTAGTAGTGAATTTGACTGAAGTGCTGTTTGATGGGCTCCAGTAATGGTGCAATCATGCAGACCTAGAAGTGTTATGGATTTGTGTCAGCAAAATGGATGAAAATAAGAGGGTTTTTTTTAACTGAAATATTGCATTTAGTAACACGGTCAAGGGTTTGTTTGAACTGGTAGCTAAATATATGCCAATGCATTTGCATGCCATTATAATTGGATGGATTAATTCACTTCTTCAGATACGAATGGTTTAAGGATTTGAACCTCCGATGGTATGCGTTGCCGGCAGTGGCCAACATGTTGCTGGAGATTGGTGGTCTTGAATTCCCAGCATGTCCTTTTAATGGTTGGTACATGGGCACTGAGATTGGAGTGAGGGACTTCTGTGATGCCCAACGCTACAATGTTCTTGAGGTGCTACAATTTTTCTTTCTGCTTAAAATATTTACAGTCAAGAAGAGAAAGTTTAGAGGATCTGTGATACCAATTTTCTTTCATTTTATTATGTCCTACAGCGGGTTGGCCGCCGAATGGGCTTGGAGACGCAAAAACTGTCCTCGCTATGGAAGGACCAGGCCCTGGTGGCCATCAATGTCGCAGTGATGCATAGTTTTCAGGTAAACAAAGCAAATAAGTGTAAAACACTTGTGAGAGACAGAGGATTTTGTATAATTATATTAATGTATTTGTCCCGATTTCATGAGAAAACCTAACTACAGTAGTCAACATTTGAAGTGGATCAAAACTTTCATCAAAGTTATACATGAATTTTGAACAATACCCGTTCTTGTCTTAGGACAACTTTTTTTGATCCACTTCAAATGTTGACTACTGTATTTTAAATGGTGGCAGTTTCGTATGAATTTGTATGGAAACTTGTGATTTTTAGGACCCACTGAGGGTACGTTTACAGTTACACGACAATGATGTATGAAAAAAGGAAAAGATTTTCCTTTGTTTTTCACGTACAGACGACGACATAGTCAAAATGATCCCTGTTCCCACGGATCTGTGAAAGCGACTAAAAACTCTGTATTATTTATGCCAGTCCAGTTGTTGTCACGTAAAGAAACACTACGTTCCTATAGACTGAACACTTGATACGCATGCACATGACGTCACCTTTTTTGTAGTTTTTGTAGTTTACACGGAGACAACAACGTTTTCAGGCCCACAAAATGTTAATTTACATGAATGTAAATGAACGGCCAAAACACTTGAATCAATCTGAATCTAAATGAATTCTAATCTAATCTAAATCTGACTGGTTTGTGACTCATGTGACTATCACTGTAAACTGAGACCCGCACAGCATTTGTTCTCTGGATTTACAGAAATAATGAAAAAATTTTAAGAATTATTTTCTCAACATTGCATATCTAATCAGCTCTTGATGAACACATTAATTATTATTTGAATGATCACTCAGGGAGTCATTTACCATTACTGTCTTTGGAAGGCTTTTGTCTTTCAAACATATTAAAATGTACAACTTCATGTCATTTCATATTTACATGCAGTGCAGGGTTTCCCCAACTTTTTTGTCAGCTGAACCACCTGAGACTTTAAGAGAATAAATTAGGATTATCAAATTAATGTAATGAACAAGTTAGGTCAAAAGTAATCTAAAAGTAATCTAAAAGTAGTCAGGTTATATGGATTACGTTACTAACTACAATTTTGTCATGTTATTTGGAGTCATTAACCAACTACAATTTGTAAGTAATCTACTCAGCACTGCCAATTTGTCAAAACGTGAAATAGTTACAAAAATATTTTTATTTTATTTTAATTATTTGCTGTTAAATGTAGACCTATTAAACTCATAATTCACTGACTTGAAAGTTTGTGAATCTGAAAAAAAAGTTGTGGAAAGCCCTGGAATTTTTTTGCAAATAAACATACATAGATACAGGTCCTTGAAAGTGCTTGAATTTATTTTGTGCAAGAAGTTTTCTGGAAAAAATTCCATATTATTCCCTCCATTCCGCTAATGTGTTATTTCGCCAACACTTCATTGCCTATGCATATTAGCTTGCTTGATTTACGTTAGTTACGCGCTACGTTAAGTGTTTCCCTTGTAAGGTACTTTGTGTTGTACATTGCCATGACGTTCACGCATGCACAAAACTACTCTACGATGGAACCTCAACGTTTGTTGTTCGACACATTAAGCCCTCGAATGGTCCTTCAATTTGAAGTTAACCAAGGTGTGGGAACCCTGTATATATATTGATAAATTATTTAGGAGACAACATGTGTGAGAAGCTAAATCTTAATGTAAAATATTTAAGTCAAATTAAATTAATAGAAGAACTAGAGGTGGATAACATTCTAATATATTATATTTTTATTAAATAAAAAAAATAATAATAAAAAAAAATATTGGGAAATTATTGGGAAAATTTATGGGAAATGATTCACATTTATGCTCATCATAAAGTTATTCTACACTGGAAAGTCAATATAAGGGTTAAGATGACATTTTACCTTGTTAAATGTTTATTCACAGTTTTATGATTTTTTTTGTCTAACCGACATACAGAAAAATAAGGTCACCATTACTGACCACCACTCTGCATCAGAATCCTTCATGCAGCACATGGAGACGGAAGTGCGTCTGCGTGGAGGCTGTCCAGCCGATTGGGTCTGGCTGGTGCCGCCAATGTCTGGATCCCTAACTCCTGTGTATCACCAGGAAATGCTCAACTACATCCTGTCACCCTTTTTCTACTATCAGGTATCATCCTAAATATCTATTGTGCTTTCATCAGAAAAGCTGCATTGCTGGATTATTCTCGAGTCTAGTGGTATAAAGCTATGTGAAGTATGATGATGTCCAAACTAAAGTTTTGGGATGTTCTTGCCTTAATGTGTCTCATCTGTTTCCATTTAAAGCCTGAACCGTGGTTGACATACAAGTGGAAGGACAAGAAGAGAAAAGCGAGGAGGTGTACAATCAGCTTCAAAGGATTGATCAGGTACCACAATATCATATTCACACTTCCTCAACCAGAACAACGCAGTGCTGTTCTCTCAGAAGAGATCTGTCTGCAACAATGTAATGAATATTTGAAAGGTTAGCTGTGGACATTTGGTGAGCAGCCAGTATAGCTTCTTGTTTTCTTTTCTCTCTTTTAGAGTAGTGCTCTTCTCTCAGACACTCATTAAATCAGTCCTGGCCAAGAGGGTGCGTTGCACCGTTCTCTACGCCACAGAAACAGGGAAATCACTGACTTTTGCTAAGAAACTAAATGCCATGATGAACTGTGCCTTCAGCTCCAGGGTAAGAGGACCATCACCCCCGATTCATATGTAACTTATCGCATCATTACCAACACTTGTGGCATATGTGGCACATTCATTACAATATCCCACTCTAAGGTGGAAATTACCCAGTTTCACTTTTTTATAAAGTCCCCCTGAAGTCAATAATGTTATCCCTGAACTCATCTTTGATCACCAAAATGACATATGTAAAAAAAAAAAAAAATTCTTGCCTTAAAATAGCTTGAATGTAACTCTAAACCCTCATTTAGTATACACGGTTCTATGAATATGGAAATTAGCCCCGCCTCCACTCACTCACACCAGCTCAAAGATCCACTTGTTGACGATCACACATTGACGTGATTGGTTACAAGGTAGTTTGTGACGTCAGAAACGCCACATTTTTGAGACTGTCTTTGGTTCACTGCAGTTTTAAAGAGAAAATACTCAGCAATGGTGTTGACTTATGCATTTGCACATGGTTTGTCTTAAAGCATATTAAAAACACCACATATACATATAAATATTAAAAGCTTGATTTTCAGCACAGGGGGACTTTAATATGCTATATGTAATAAATTATTAAAAGGAATACTGTTCAATTAAACACTAAGATTTGACACTGACCTTTTAGTTAACACATATATTATGTGAAACATTGTGTTATTTATACAGGTTGTTTGCATGGAGGACTACAACTTCAGTGAACTTGAGAAGGAAAGTCTCTTAATTGTTGTCACCAGCACCTTCGGCAATGGAGACTGTCCAGGAAATGGAGAGGTGTGGATATTTATGCATAGTGACCTACTGTATTTTAATGAAAAACCGTTACCACAAAAAATAATGCTGAATTTAGTATGTCCGAATGAAAAGGTCTTCAAGAAGTCCACAATAACACAAAAGATGTTTGATAATTAGAATGTGATTCTTGCTTTCTTCTCAGAGTTTCAAGAAGCAGCTTCTCAGTCTGAAAAGCCTCAGAAACAAAGTCAGGTCAGTATTTAAAATCCTCTACATTTATTTTCTCTCAACTCCTGTGTTGAATATATTGTTCGAATTGTTTCTTTCCCCCACACAGGTTCTGTGTGTTTGGTCTTGGCTCTCGAATGTACCCACACTTCTGTGGGTTTGCCCATGCAGTGGATGATAAGCTTGCGGCACTGGGAGCCGTCCGCGTGTCATCCACAGGAGAGGGAGATGAGTTGAACGGACAGGAGGAAGCTTTCTCAGCCTGGGCCTGCACAGCCTTTAAGGTCTAAATAAAAGAAATATAATTAATAAAATAATCATTGAGCATCCTTTGTTTTCTGTACTTTGGTGAACGGTAAAATGAATCATGAGATGTTTGTTTTCTGTATGTAAAGGATGCATGCAAGGCGTTTAACATTCAGGGTCAGCTTCCAGGCAGCGATGGTCTGGCAGATTCCTGGGATCCGCAGAGGCACAGAGTTCAGAATGACAGCTGTACACTTGACCGAGTCGCAGGTACATTTAATACCATTTTATTTCTTTGAAAGAAACATCAAGGGGAAATTATGGGCAAAGCTTTACAAAACCTGTATAAGTAATTAAAAAGCTAAGCAAAAAATGCTATATTGATAATATTCTCGCCATTTGTCATTTTTTTTAAATGTTGCATGACAGAATTATATACAGTGCGATATCATGTAGGAATATGGAAATGCTTAGTGACATTATGACATTTTAGATTCAAATATGCCATTTGGCAATCATTGTAAGAAATGAGTACTCAAGAATCATGATATTAACAGATTTGCAAGATTTCTGCAGTGATTGATTATTATTTGGCTTGGTTTTACAGCTCTATCAGCTCTCCATTCTAAAGCTGTGGTTCCCATGAAGCTGAAAAGAAGGCAGAATCTACAGAGCCCGAAGTCAAGGTTTGCTCTCAAACCAACTTATATTTGTGCATCTGCATTTAATTTTTTTTTTTTTTTTTTTATTATTATTTAAAAGTTATTATTATAAGCTTTTTTTTTCTGAAACAGGTGCCTTATGTTGTTTGCCTTGTTTTCTCACACAATATTTAACAGTATTTATTTTTACGTGATCTCAGTCGGTCTACAATATTGGTGGAGCTGGAGATGGATGGGAACACTGAGCCCCTAAACTTTGCCCCTGGAGACCATGTGATGATTTTCCCAGGGAACTCACCTGAATTAGTAGCTGGCATCCTAAAGCATCTTCCCAGTGCCCCTCCTATCAACCAGAGCCTTTGCTTGGAATTCCTCAATGATTCCTACCCTGGTACTTAACCATATAACCTAATTACATAATGGAAGTCTTACACATAATAACATAATGATACCTAATAATGTTGTCCTGCAGATGGTGAAAGGTGGCAGAGAGATGAACGAATACCACCGTGTCCTCTTGCCCAATCTCTTACTTACTATCTTGATGTCACCAGCCCACCCTCACAAAGCCTCCTCCGCAAACTCTCAAAGATGGCAGGGCAGGAAGATCACAGACAGCGCCTCTTTGCACTAGCAACAGTAAGTAATTTTTTGACAATCACAGATGTTTCAGAACTAAGGATGAGAATTCCACAGAATTTAACAACTTGTTACCTTTGAGGGTCTTTTAGTAACTTTAACGGATAAATATAGAGGAAAGAAATGCATTTCCCATTGCCATATGATGAGGTATTTTTCATAATAAATAATTTTTTACAAATCCTTATAATGGGCACATTTACACAGACTTTTTAATACATTTTCGAAGTCATAGAACGGACCGACTCATTCATTCAGGAATCAGACTACAATGACTGTTTGATTTGCTAAAAAAAGTCTCATTGGAATCGTTCATTCGTGAGTCGGCCAACACTGGTTGCGTTGTGTTTTGAGTTTGCTAAAACGAATTGAACTATGCTGGACTATACTGGTCAGGCTTTATTTGATTCACTAAAAAAGAACCGACTAATTTTAATCATTAATATGGGAATTGAACCACACTGGTTTTGCTGTGTGTTTTTGATTCGCTAAAAAGAGCCTGCTCGTCAATCGTTAGAACGCCATCCCGAATGCACGTGCGAGAACCGTTAACAGACCCGAATGTCATTCAGTTCAAGTTAAGTTAAAAAGATTTGGAACCAGTTTAATATTGCATTTATAAGGCAATATAGTTATATATAATGTCTTGTGTAAATTAATTATTCATGCTGAAAAATCCAAAGCAGTATGCTAAAAGTGTTATTGATAATAAAATGCTTTACATTTAGTCCATGTTAGAGTCTTCATAACAATGAACTTGCATATTAATGAAACACAAATTCTTTCATAAAATGTCCCATTATAGCCTATTGAATGCGGCGATTTACAAAATAATGGGTTCATGAATGCTTGTGCTCATCTTTCATGAAAAATGTCTATTGTGCGCAATTATCATGAATTGTTTTCAATGGAGTTTAAATACATCCCTCTTCTACAGGACCTCCAGGTTTACACAACATGGAAGGAGTTCCACAAACCTACCTTCCTTGAGGTGCTAGAGGAGTTTTCCTCTCTGGAACTTTCTGCTGCCTTTCTCCTCAGCCAGCTTCCTCTACTGAAGCCACGTCTTTACTCCATCAGCTCCTCCCCAGACCTCCACCCTCAGGAGCTCCACCTCACTGTGGCAGTGGTCAGCTATCACACACAGGGTAGAGGAAACCATATTCCCAAAGATTCTCTGATCATTTATTAGTTGATACCTGAACAGTGGAACTTCCTAGACGTATAACTTCTAGAATCATTGAAGAAATGTATTTGTTGTTGTCATATGTCCTGCGCTGTTTAGAGGGAAAAGGTCCGCTGCATTTTGGTCTCTGCAGTACCTGGCTCAATACCATCAAAGAAGGAGACATGGTGCCATGTTTTGTCCATAGGTACCTTTCATTTCACATTCTCATGATGTTCCTGAGAGAGAAATGCAGCCCACAGTGTTTTCCCTGATCATAATTAACTAACTTTTCCAACAATTCCAGCTCTGGCGGCTTCCACCTTCCATCTGACCCTAGTGCGCCCTGCATACTTGTTGGAGTTGGGAGCGGCATTGCTCCTTTCCGTGGCTTTTGGCAACAGCGATTCTATGACTTGAAAAAAACAGGTATTGAATTTGATCCCTGATCACATTCAAGTCATTTCAAAAAGTCCACTGAAATGGGCTTGCCTCAAGTTGTTGACCCTCAAGTTGTGTTATTTCTCCAAGGTCTGAAAGGGAGTGCAATGACACTTGTGTTCGGTTGTCGGGATTCAGATACTGATCATCTTTACAAAGAAGAGACTCTGGACATGAGAGATAATGGCACTCTAAGCAGTATCACAACAGCTTATTCTAGGCAGACTGGACAACCCAAGGTAGACAAACACAACTGTAGTTATATATATCTTGAGTGATATCTATTAAGTATTACAATTATAATCTATAATAATAATAATATTGTTTTTATTATTTATTGTTATAATTTGTCAGTCTAAGCTTTTTGTCGTAGTATGTCTTCTTCAGAGGTGTAAAGTCCAGGTTCAGAAAGTAAAAGTCATCCTCAGTATTTTGTTCCAATCACCTGGATTTGCTAATTGGCACAGTTTTTCAGCCAGGAGATACTAATTAATGAAATCAGCTGGCTGAGTTCATGGGTGGAATAGACATGGCAGGACTTTCTGACCTCTGGTCATTTTTGCTGATCTTCATAACAATTACTTTTTTACTCAGATCTAAAAAATGATTCTGAATGGCTGTTAACATTCTCTGGTCGTTGCTTATAGACATTCTGCATTTGTTTTTGGTCCAGGTTTATGTCCAAGATATCTTGCGAGAGCAATTGAGCGACAAGGTCTTTGAGGTTCTGCACCATAATCCAGGACATCTGTATATCTGTGGAGGCATAAACATGGCTCATGATGTGGCCGCCACTATCCAGGAAATTTTAGTCAGCCGGCTGGGCATCACTCTTTCACAGGCTGAGGAATATCTGTCAAGGCTCAAGGTGAACCTTCAGCATGTTGACACATTTTATATCTGCTTCAGATAATGTCTTACAGCATTTATGCTCCTATGAGGGCTCAGTTGCCCTGAAATGGTGAATTGTTTACAGTCTGTAATGATATATGGTCAATAATTTTAGATGGTTATGCTTTTTGTTCACAGAATGAAAAGCGTTACCATGAGGACATCTTTGGATCCTAGTGGTCGAGATCACTTATACCATCTTGAGCTTTTCAATATCCAAACACACCAAAAAGGGGGACATTTTAATCTTTTTATTTTCATACAGTTTCCAAAATAATGCCAAAATAATGCCAAAAGTCAAATAAATAAGAAATCACAAATATAAACTGGAAACACACACAAAAAAGTATAGCAGCAATGTATTTAAATGTGGAATGTACAGTTCTAATTATAGAGAGCATTTTATTTCCTACTTGTAAATAAACTTATTTGTTATTTATTTATTTTAATGTATTTTTGATTTGTTTTTGGGAAGACTGACCTGCACTTTGCTAGCCTTTTGAGTAGTGCTTTTTATGGCTATAACTAATTGCAGGAACAATTCTTTTGGATTCTACATTTGCCACGCTCAATGACACAACAGGAATCACCTCTATCTGACCTTTTGAACCAAAAAGTTATCATGTACATGTTACAAATGCTTATATAATCAGTCACCTAAAAATTGTGCAACACACTAAAACATGTTTATTTTCCTTGGGTTTTACTTTCTGTTTGTCTATGCTTAGCTTCACATTTTCAGTTTAAACCATGAGGCTATCTTTAATTCACTGAGTTTATTGTTATATATGCTCCTGTGGCTCATACTTTCTTATATAATCACCTCTCACAGTGTTAAGTGTTGTATAAAGTTGTAAGTGGATGTTTATGGTAAATATTGCATCTTATAATAAAGTCAAGTTTGTACTACTAAGACACGGTAGTGTTTTGTTTTTTTTATTCGCGTCCTAGTAGTTTGTCTATGATGGGTATCCGTAGTAACACCGGAAGTGGTGTATCCATGCTGCAGCAGTAAATTTTAGTCTCTTTTCTGTTTTATATATTGATATCTAATTAAATTTGTATTATCGAATAGACATCATGGCTGGAAGTCGACTTGAGAAATTCGGGACTGTATTTACCCGGTAAGCATTGACAGCATGCTTTTTAAGATCATTTCAAGGTTAATGATAAAAATGTGTTTTAAAACAAAATAGATCGGATTACTTTCAAATGAAGGTGTAACGTTACTATGTAAAATCGTTTTATAATTCCGAGAAATGATAAAACAAAGACATGGTGTATATATAACGTTAGTAATTGCTTTTGGCAGTTGAATATCGTTTTGCAGCAGTTTGCTGACACACGCATGTGCTGCTCGTCATTCATAACACTGTGTATTTAGTCCGAGTTCTCATTGTGATGCTGTTTGCAAAGGGTTCGTGATTTAATGCGAGCTGGAGTCATCAAGCAGGAGGAAAAGCCCATCTGGTTTGATGTGTATGCTGCTTTTCCTCCTAAGAGAGAGCCACTCTACGAGAAACCTGTGAGACCACTGAAAAAACATGCAGAAGATACTGTACCTGAAATCTTATACAAGGAGGATGAAATACGAGCGTAAGTCCAAACAAACCCGTATAAAATCTTCGCTTTCAGCAGTATTGCTCTCCCCATGGTCATTGATACATATAGAATATCTTATGGTCACTCTGTGCCCTTCATTTGTACTTTATATATTTTTTCCTCCCAGCTATTAATGTTTGTGCCATCTCTGTTGATGAATTAATTATATGTAATGCCTTTACTGATTTTGTTTTTTTATTTTGATATTGGTGCTATATACACTGCTGTTTAAAAGTTTGGGGTCGGTAAGAAATGAATACTTTTATACAGCAAGGATGCCTTCAATTAATAAAAAATGATTTTTTGAACTTTCTATTCATCAGAGAATCTTGAAAAAAACTATTTCCACAAAAATATCAAGCAACACAACAGTTTTCAATATTGATTTATGATGAATATATGAAATAGCACCAAGTATATTAGAATATTATATTAGAATGATTTCTGAAGTAATGAAGACTTGAGTAATGATGCTGAAAATTCAGCTTTGCCATCACTGGAATAAATTACATTTAAAAATATATTAAAATAGAATAGTTACTTTAAATTGTAATAATATTTCACAATATTACAACATTGCTGTATTTTTTATCAAATAAATGCAGCTTAAAAGACTTTCAAAAACATAAACAATCTAACCAACCCCAAACCCTTGAATGGTAGTCTACATATAACTTAAAATTCCCAGATTTTACTGCTGTCAGACCCTTTTCGGAAAACACCTCCAACCCATTTTTGGGTCACGGCCCATCAGTTGATGATAACTGCATTAAACTTGCGTGCTTGCCGGAACCTGTACAGTAAATCTACATGACTTTTTTTTTTCTGTGATTGTAGGAAGTTCTTTGAGGTTTATGGTAATGGCCCCAGAGCTTTTGAGCTCCTCAAGCCCAACTTTGTTTCTTCATGTCAGAGGTAAGTTTTATAGTGGGAAACTAATCATATTTTTACTGTACACTGAGTGTTTTCTGTGCCATTTGATTTAGTTGTGTACTTTATCATTCAGGTTTGTGATGAAGTACAGTGAATTAGAAAGCAGAGGGGATGTCAAACCTGAGCTTCTGTTTGAAGAGACCGCAAAAGCACTGCTCGCAGAGGGAGTTTATTTAAGAAAGAGAGGAGGACCTGGGGTGAGTCCGAGTCTGAGAGCTGAATTGTTCTTTAGCCTACTTGTCTCTTCAATGTCCATCATGTTTCTTTGTAACCAGCAGGTGGCACCAGAGTCTCGGAACCCTTTGCTGAACATGAAGTTGACTGACATGTTGGCAGAGCAGCAAAGAGACACAGAGACGATTGTTCCAGAGAAACAGCCACAGGCAGAGACAGTGAACCCTGACGGCCAGACGTCATCATAAATATACCACTTCTCCTCTGTTAGGACAACATAAGCTGCTCCTGCCTCCAGCACACCAACATGCCGCTCAATCACGCATTTTCGATGCGTCAAATACCGGGACACAGATATTGTTTGTTCTGTTGTGGACACTATGCAAACCCAGAAGAGCAACGTGTGTCTTTTCCCCTCTTTGTGTCAAATGAGTGATGTTGAAGACACGTTTGCACAGTCAAAATGGTTTTGGCTTGAGGTCTTTATAGCCAAGCAGAGACTTTATAATACAGATCTAGTAAGCGTTTCGTTTCTGTGAAAGTGTCTAATGTCTGTGTAATAAAATATGTGGAGTGTTTAATGAAAGTACTTTCAAGTCCATTAACGACAGAAGTGGTAAAGTATCTGCGCTGTAAATCAGTGTTTCATTTCCAGTTTTCAGAGACTCTATAAACGTATGATTCTTATTGATTCTTATTCTTTTTTCTTTTTTACTGCATCCTTGTTACCGGTGCACTCTTGCGTTTAAATACATCCTCAGCACAATCTTAAAGAAATTTATTATAAGAACGTTTTTCTTGTGATGTTTCAGCTATATAAAATCGATGGAGAGCTGATCTGCACAGACATTACATTTCAAATGACTTCACAAATGCCATTGTCTTAAACTCCAAGCATTTTCCCCACTCTTTCAGAGGTAATGTTAAACCGAAATATTTTGATGTAAAGAATTACTGACAATTGCTCATTTGTCATTTAAACATCACTTGTGTTTGTAGCATAATATAATAATAATTAGAGACAGGCAAACAAACACTGGAACACGGACAATGACCCAAAAATGAAGAAATGATTTGACCAATGGAAGGTTAGTATTTTGTAATTGCCTAGACATGAATTAAATAAAAAATCTGTGGTATGAACTGAAGACACGATCTAATTTAGCAGAACATTGATGTCTCAAGCAGACCTCTTTTCCCAAATGACTGAAGGCTTTATTAGCTGCTGAAGAACATGTACAATGTACTGAATAGTTACTTTTTGTAAATTAAAACTATTCAATACCATTTACTTTCAATATCCCACAAATGGCCTTGTGGGAATGTCATTGAATAGCTATCGGTTAATCAATTAGGAATTTGTTAAATGTTTTCGTGTACCAGGAAAAAATGCGATAATTCAAGGATGTGAATAATTTTTACAGCAGTAATTTAAAGACACCAAAGACATGACTCATCAAATGAGCATGCACTTGATTGTTAGTGTTTGTTTTTGTCTCTAAAGACACTTCAAACCGCAGACTTCATAAAAGCACCACTTAGAGACCAGAAATGCCATTAGTGGGTAAACGTTTGCTACTGACTGAGCATCGGACCCAAACACATTTCACATTTTGTGCTCAATGATGAACAACAACAAAAAATATATATATTTCCTTATTTTGATTATGCCTTTGTCACATTCTAAAGAACTTCAAGTTTACATATAGCCTATTGTGGCTACTAATTTCAAATTTTGAAAGATTACTTAATCCAGTCTAGACATAATCTCTTCAGGTTCAGGCAAAGACCTTTCCTTCATTGCTGTCTAAGAGTAAATGGCTTTAAACCATAATTATGTCAATACCATTTCGTATGTTTCTCTTTTTGTGACGCTAGTTTCCTGAAAGGAGTCATTTACCGTTGACCGCTAGATGGCAGTAATGTGATGTCTATTGACTGTTGATATCTGGCGGCTGTTTGTTCAAAACGCAAAACACATCTTGGATAACATTTTACCCAGAAGTTTTTTTCTTTCTTTCTTTTTTTTTTTTTTTTTTTTTCTTTCTCGATGTTGCCGTTTAATTTGTGTAATTTTTTCAGCTTTAATGGTTTTTATATGTGTGTTTTCATGTGTGTGTGTTGTGAAGGACCCAGATGCAGCTGAAATTAGCGAGGGAGAGGCGTGTAAGTAGTAAAGGCAGAGGCGCGTGACGGACGCTTGGAGGGTGAGGACTGCTCCTCAACCTTAACACAACAACCGTTCAACAATTACCATGGTAACTAACCATAGTTCCTCTCTAAATACCATAGGTATTGTTACTGTCATAAAAAACACAGTAAATTAATAATAATTTATTTCTTGGCTAATAGTTAGTAGCCTATGACTGCCCCAGCCAAGTTAAAGGAGACCAGGGCTAGTTATCACGAGTTGTTTTCTGGAAGTTATATATAGAGAGCCTATATAACGTGTTCTAGTCGTGGTTTTGTTAGTTTGTTTTAATACAAACATTATTATAAAATAAGTATTATCAAGAAATGAAATAAAGAAGTGAACACTGCACATTGAGGTAATCTTTTGACTTCAGTTAAAAGTAGTTTTTCTCTTGCACAAAACAATAACGATTTTAATTAGGGTGACAGCTACAAACATAAATTTATACTAGATTAATAAAAAATTATATAACTGAAAACAGTGATAAACAGCAGTAGGCTATTTAAATATCTTTTGCTACAAAAAGGTTAACATGCCATGCAGAGAGTTTCAGGAACACTGAGTGATTATTAATTAAATTGCTGTTTTTTAACCAGTAAAAAAAAAAAAAACCTCTCTAAACAAACATGTTCTATATTCGAGAGAGAGAGAAAGAGAGAGGTTCTAGTAGAGCGTGTTTGATTGCTTCAACTTGTTCCGTAGAAAGGCTGCAAACAGAAACAATGCTTTTTCATGCTACAAAGCTACACGATTGTGAACAGTTTAACTACTACTTTTACGCTACTGCAAATGTAGTTTAGGTGCGTCAGTACTTTGCACACATGATAACCAAATTTTCATGTTAAACAACTGACTCTTTGAAACAGTTGCTCTTTGACTTAACTTGATGTTTTCATTTTGAAGTAACATACCTTTTAATCAAGAAACCCAATCAAACAGGACTTTCATTCCCCATCATGCTTTGCAAAGGGGAGAGTAAATTAGGAGAGTAAATGTTGAAATAAAGTGTTATTTTATGCAATTTTTTTTTAGCAAGATGAGAAAATAGAGAGACTTTTTAATGTTTAATGTTCTATTATGTTGGTGTTTAAAAGTTTTTGTTATGTTAGCAGCATAGTTCGAATTACGGGGGTCCGACCCCCCTAGATGAAACTTGGACCCTCCCAAAAGGGATAAAAATAATAGTGTGTGTGTGTGTGTGGCTGGTACAGCCCAATGACTCCCCATTGGGCTGTACCATTTCTCTGGTACATTCAGACTGTGTTCTTTGCTAATGGTTCTGATATCACTTCACTAGCTGTCAAAACGTACGTACCGGCTACGGGCGCAGGCGCTGGTGTGTCAGCGAAAAATTAAGAGTAATTGGCTGAATCAACTTTAATCTCTGCCTATGGTTTTTACTGCCATGTATATCATCATGCCTTGTGCTTTGTGGTAAATGTTATGAGCAGCTCGTCACATAGGCGTCACTAGGCCCTTGGGCTTCAGATTGAATCATGTTCAGCCAAAAAGCTCATTTTTAAGAGTGAAATATTATAGAACAAGGAATACTAATACGGTTTTAAGGTCCTCACTTCAGAATAGATCTGGTTCATTTACACATACGGTTTTAAATTTTAATGTCCTGAGATTACAACCGGCTTATTTGAAGTGTCCCTGGTTATGTCTTCTCTTTTGTTATGTCCTGATAATGAGACATGATCTGTACACACTAGATGTGCACTACTGCTTCTGTCTGGTGGCCAAACAACCCTTTGAGTGCTCCATCACCATAATCAATGGCAGGTTGAGCCGGCTGGGGTTTGAAGACCTTTACACAAACACTGTTTGTTTTACTTCTCCACGGCCACGGAGCTCAGAAGAAAGGCTGCCATCCAGTTGCCCTGGTCATGGTATCGATTGGGACCTGCTTGTTTGTTGTTTTATTTATTTATTTGTTTATTCAGCACTGGAACTCTGGGATTCTCCCCTCTGCATATGTCAAGGGCATTTTTCTCATCTCTGGCCTACAAAAACTTCAATCTGCTTTGCAGTGCAGGTCTGCTGTACTGATTAATTACATAAAGATGCCTGATGGTTTAAATTAGCCTGGTATATTACTTGAGAGACCTGAATTACTGTAGTTGGTCTTCCTCTCTCTGCTGAGGTCTGCACAAATACAGGCAGCTCACAATCCTTAACCTAAAATATGATGCTCTCCAAAAGTCCCCAGAGAGTGTATGTGAAGTTTTAGCTCAAAATACCTCACAGATTATTTCTTATAGCATGTTAAAATTGTCCCTTTTTGAGGGGGAGCAAAAACGTGTCATTTTGTGTGTGTCCCTTTAAATGCAAATGAGCTGCTGCTCCCGGCACAGAGGGTGTGTTATCAGCTCAGATTACCTCACACAGACACGCACTAAAATGTCAGAAACTGTTCTGCCTTTTATGTTTAACCCTCTGGGCTTCTTCGCCCGAAAACGGGCGAAAACTTGAACGTTTCGAATTGTTTAATTTCATCGGATGGGGGTGAAACTTGGTGACTTTTGTTTTATTACCTATATGAACACACAAAAAAATCAAGGAGATGATTCTGATATGTTAAAGGGTCGTAAAAAAAAAGTCACACTTAGCTTCCTCCCGCCCGAAAACGGGCGACATAGGAAATGAATGGGAAATACGAAAAAATAGGAAAACTCAGAGAAACTTTTGGTGGTACAAGCTACAGATCAGCCACTGTGCTGAAAAAAAGTGTTCAGCAATGAAGGGGTGACACTCTAGAACATCAAGAGTGCAAATAAGACACCCTCCCCCCCACACACACACACCTACACACACAAACACACACACACAGAGAGAGAAATGAACTGGTAAGACTGAAACAGCAAATTTTGCCCCAAACTATATAAAAATGATATAATCATAATAACTCCAAAACTATAGAAAGGATAGTCAAAAGGTAGGTATCGTTTGAAAGAACTCTTTTTAATTTTTTTGAAAATATAAATTACATTACATTTGGACATTGTCCTGCCAAGAAACAGCGGATAAAAGACAATATATATATATAATTTTTATTATGATTTTGCATATCTTTCTTATTTGTCATGGAATAACTCAGGAAGGAAATAAGGTAGGAGGAAAATTCTTTTTTAGTGAAGTCCCCCTACACGTTAGCTGCATCTGGATAAAAAAAAAATAATTTTTGGACAAAGGAATCAAAAGTTACAGCATTTGGAAAAGAGATAGCCTTTTTGTACAATCTTTGACACCCCCTCATGGGCATTTTTTTCTCCATGAAGAATATCTTGTCATAAAAGCAATAGATTATGTTAATTTTGGGCTCATTTTAATTGTAATAATATGCTGTAAAAAATGAAGTGCCATTTTCAATTATCTGAGAATGTTTCATGAGCTGTATGATGTTTTTGACACATTGCAGTACATTATTTTATAGATTATGAAAAAAAAGAAATTCTATTTATCAGCAAATAACTCAGCAATACTTAAGAGTTTTTCAAAGTGGATACATTCACTGTAAAGTTCAGACTCTAAGCTTTCAAATGACATCAACTTTGTGTTAATCAAGGCAAGATTTTTTAAAAATATGGTAAAGAATATTTTCGCAGCTAGGTGGCGCCTGCTGGCGGTACACTCGGTTTTAGAGGGATTACTCAGCACTCGTTAGGAGTTAATAAATGTAATTAGATGCATTAAAAAGCTGAGATCCTAAGCTTTAAAATGATATATAATTGGTGTTGTTCCATTCAGTGGGTGCTTAGTAATAATTTTTTTTCTTTCCGAATGGGAATAAATCAAATAAATAAATAAAAAAGCTATAGGCCGCCTATAGGCGGTTATAGGACATGACACAAATTAATACATTTTGAAGCCACTAGATGGCGCTCTTCTCAGTTGAATTTTTTTTTTTTTAAGGCCTGCACTCTATTTTGATGTGAAATGTTGCATTTATTGAAAAATAAAAAAAAATAAAAAAAATAAAAAATAATATATTAATTCTAATGGAAAAAATAGCTCATAAAAATTATATAATTAATGCAAAATATCATAAAAAATTCCAAAAATTCTAAATAATAATCAGAAAACATTATAGAACAAAAATATATTTGATTGGTTATCCTGGGAAAAAGAAAAGTAAGATTTTAAGGCTTCGCCCGTTTTCGGGCGGGAGGAAGCTAAGTGTGACTATAATACGAAGAAGCCCAGAGGGTTTTAAACTGTAGTCGGACAATGATGGAGAGACTCAAGAAGTGACAACATGTAGAATGCAACAGGACATTTCTGAATGGTTAGTTGATGAATTTATGTTGCTGATGTGGAGTTAACTATCTTCAAGTCTGAATGGCATATTCTGTCATGATAATATATAAAATCGCTCGTGTGGGAACTGTTATAAGATGCCTAAAGAGTGTGTTACGTACTGCATTGCATGTGAAAAGACGGATGCGACAGCTTGAGCATACTCACAAATGTGCTTTACTACAACAACTATTCCTCTTCTCAACATGGACTGTGTCGTGTTCCCAGGGGCGGGGTTTATGTAAATTTTAGGATTTGTGATGTCACTAACCCGGGAGGAATGTCGTGTAGTCCCTACCAGCCTTTTGTTGTAGTCCTTAAAAAATTATTTCTTTATAAGCAAATATCTTCCTTTTCTTTGAACTTTGAGCATTGTAACTTTGCAGATGTTGTTTATGCTCAAACAGCAATATTACACACTAACTAAAGTTAAAAAAGTGAAATCATAATCAACCACCCCTTTAAACACTCACTATAAAAACCTGGGTTTTACAGCCTGATGTCAAATGATAAAAGTCGGAAAAAGCTAGATATAATTATTCAGAATGTACATTATACACTGCATTTTTTATTTTCTTAAAGTCCCCATATAGTCAATAATTGTATCCCTTAAAACTAATATTTGGTCACCAAAATTACATATTGAAACTTTTTTCTTTTTTTTTTTGAAAAAAATTATTTCATGCCTTAAAATAGCATGAATATATCTCTACACTCTTGACTCATTTAGTATATGCTGTTCTATGAATATGCAAATTGGCCCCGCCTCCACTCACTCGCACCAGCTCAGAGATCCACTCGTTGACGATCACACGTTGACATAATTGGTTACAAGGTAGTTTGTGACAAGATTTCAAACTGTATTTTTGAGACTGTCTTTGGTTCACTGCAGGTTCAAAACTCAAAACTTTCTTGTTATTCCAAAAACTGCTTTTATTGAAACCAAGGCCAGCAAATGACAGGATCTAAAAAGTAGAGACTTGTGACATAACACTTCAGCTTTCGTTTCTCTTAGTAGGATGAAAATAATCTTTAAATTATACAAAGAAACTTTAAGTTATATAAAGAAAGCGATCAAAGAATGCTCCCTTTCCAATTGCTCAAGCTGTCAATCAAACAGCCAGAGTTTATCTGGACACTTGCCAAAACTCGTTGAAATCAATCATCACAAAATCATGACACTGTTACAATGTACAGTACAATGAAGCTTTTACTGTATTTACATTGTGTTTGTTATTTGGTGAAAGCCAGAAGTCTAATTTCATACACGATCAACAGACTGTCTGTCATCTGCTCAGTGCTCATCACTGCAACCTACTACCATACTTTTCACAATTCCTTAATCTCGATTGCTGTTATAGTAAAAACGTAGTAAACATTTTAGAGAGAGTTCCACATGTAATACTAGCTATTTCATATGCAAACATGTCAGCCAATCACAGCAGTGGGCGTTCACACTGAAGTCTCACAGCCAGGGCCGGATTGGGACACATTTTCAGCCCTGGAGTTTCATGCCTTAGACCGGCCCACTTTAGTTCCCAACTGACTATTAAAATAATGTAATTAAACCCTCAGTATATAAGGCCCAATCTTTCAAGGGCTATCTGGCACTTCCCCCAATATGAAGCTTGTTTCCGCCACAAAATAAAAATAAATAAATGATAATTGCGACTTTTTATCTCACAATTGCGAGTTTACATCTCGCAATTCTGACTTTATTTCTCAGAATTGCAAGATACAAAGTCAGAATTGCGTGAAATAAAGTCGCAATTGCCTGTTTATATCTCGCAATTCTGACATTTTCTCAGAATTGTGAGATATAAACTCACAATTGTGAGATATAAGTCCTATTCTAAGGGGGGAAAAAAGACGGACTTTTTTTTTTTTTCTTTAGAATAGTTTATCTCACAATTCTGACTTTATAACACGCAATTGCGACTTTATATCATGCAATTCTGACTTTATATCTCCCAATTGCGTGTTATAGGCCTAAAGTCAGAGTTGCGTGATATAAAGTCACAATATAAACAATATAAAGTCACACACGTAATTATAATTCATCGTATTTTTCAAAAATATCATTTTCTATTCAGTGCAATATCAGTACACAGGGTTTATACAGAGGTCCCAAAAGTGATCTAGGGGGTTCGGGGGCATATTATTTTTCCACTGTCATTGGCAAAGAACATCTGACTGTGTTAGGAATCCATTGTAATAAAGTTATTCTCATTATTATGCAGGCTATTGCTCTACCTGCTCTCCTCTCTCATCTCCATCTCCTTCTCTCGTTCTTCTCTCAGTCTCTTTATCTTTACCTGTAAATCTCCCCTTCCTGAAGATGAGCTTAGATTGATACAGTCTTTGTAAAGTGATTATTTATGTCGGTCGTTTAAAATTTCTATCGTAAAACAGCTGTTTAGTTTAACCACTTGCACCTTATCTCGTGAAGCGTCGCGTTGGGATTCGCGCGCGGCCGCGGCTCGCGCTTCTGTGAACTTAAATCCCGCTTGCTTTGATCGGTCATCTCAAACATTTTGCCATTGCCGACGAGCGGTGTTTGAGTGCTGATCAGCTCAGATGATGAGGTCGGTTATCGTCGCGATATGCGAATCATTGCAGCAGGTAATATTAGGCAATTATTTCACAACGTTCATTATACACTCAGGAAAAATTACCGAGGTCCGGATCTCGGAGACCTCAATGGTCGGTACGGCCCTGACTCGTAGGCTATTTGGCCGCTTTAGTTTCTAGAGATATTTTATTATTCTGGCCTTTTCAGCGCCGCCTTTGCGCCTATAGGCTATTATCCATGTTTTGTATCTCTTATTTTTTGTTCGCACATCTCTAACAAAGTGACTTTATTTTAATTTTTTGTGGGGCTGCGATAAAATAATAATAAAAAAAATTGTGGGGCTGCGCTATGACTGGACCCATAAGGAAAGCATTCAACCCAGTGCCATGACAACACCGGCCCTCCTGGCCAATAAAACAGACCGGCCCACCGGGAATTTTCCCGGTTCTCCCGATTAGCCAATCCGGGCCTGCTCACAGCAGACACGGCCCTTCAAACAGAGCGTTCAAATCAGAGGCTAAAATCAGGCTTGGAAAAATGCCTTTATTTATAAATTATGACAATTTTTGATGTTAAAATCATACTAACATTATAAGGGCACCCCAGGAAACATTATAAAATAATAAAATAATCCAGTCTATGACCCCTTTAATAAAAGTAACAGTTTTAATGCTTTATAATACACCTTTAATGTATTATAACGATTTAAATGCTGCTCACATACTTTAAAACAGCTTTAATATAGCTGTTAATCATATATGACAATATAAAAACTATTTGTAAGATATTATCAAACATTTGCAGTACACATTATATAAACCTTTCTATTCTTTACGAAACATCATCATTTGATACTTTAGAGAGCTCAAGAACCAAACAACCTTAATCTTAAAAGAAGCATAGCCATCTCAAAAACACTAGGCTTCTGGATATGCACCATTAAAGATTTATTTATTTACGAAAATAATTGAAATAATTTACGTAATTTATGAATAGCTTAAAAAAAAAAAAAAAAAAAAAACATTTAGAAATGAAAGAATGAACCTGTTAACTAACTGAAACACAAAAGAACTCCAGTGCTGCCTTTCACATGCTGCTGTTTATATCACAGTTGTGCTGTCGGGATATACAATAGCCTGTCTAAAGTCATAAGAAAGACATGAAAAATACAGTATTTAGGCCAGTTTAGTTCTCCTAAAAGCCTCAGTTTAAACTGTCAGGCATCTCAGTTGACCAGGCAAAGGGTTAAGGCTCTCCCACGGAGTTCTGCCTCTTCCCCGTCAACACGTGCGATCCAGGTCAATGCAATTTGCTCTGCGGGCGAGTTCATTTTCACATGGCATTGAAATGCACGGCCACACGCGCTACCCGCCTGCATTGCCTCAGGTCTGTTTCCTCTCTTCTGTCACCTAGAGCCAACCTTTCACATGATACAATTCTAAATAATTTTTGATAATTAATCCTTGTGAAAGGGTTTTCTAACAAGCCTAAATTGCATATAAAAGTCTTTGACTTAAGCTGTGCTTTAAAAAAAAAAAACAGAGCTGAAAGCTCACAATTAAAAGCCTGGGGGATAAAAGGGAGCCCAAAGAGCAATTGCACCCATGTGGTGCGTTCATGTCATAACTTGCCTCATCCTTTCCGTTTAGATCCTCATGTTGTACAGTTCGGAAAATAAACACTGTGATATTTCAAAGTGAAAACATAGAGATTTTTGGAGTATGTGCTATAAGAAATGACCATTTCAGTCTTTCTACTTCAAAATCTCACACTTCATTCGATGTGTTGCTTGCTGTATCTTTGTCATTATTTGTGAAATGTAATGGCAGTTCCCAAGTGAAAATTGTTATAAAGTAAATACTGCACCATTTTTTTTTTTTTTTTTGTACTCGTTCAAGCATAAACGGACCACACAGGAGTCAGCGGTTGGTATGGTCGAGGCCTTGGTTGTGATTCACAACCTGTTTTTGAGCCCCCTACAGGGTCTGTGAGTTCTGCTATACCCTACCCCAAAGGTACAGGTGAGCTCAGACTGATCTGAGATCAGAGACGCAGCCACGGGCGAGCCCTCTTACATGATTCCATGTCCTCAGGCTATGAAGTCTGAGCCGAGCTTTGGAGGGGCAAGAGGTGTAAAGGGATAAATGGAAACTGAATTCAACAGGCTGCCGCCAAGCGTGGTGTCATCAGCTGATGCCACAAAGGCGCTTTTTTCTCCCTGACAGGAGCTGTTCAAGGCATTTTTTCCCCCTTTATCATCTTCTTTTTTTAATCCTTCAAGGACAGGAAGAGCTCTAATGGGAGACCAAAGCATGTGACATCTACACATTTTAATGCAAAAAAAAATGAACATCTCTGCTTGAGACTTTTGAAAGAAGCTTGCTTTTGTGGATTTTTGCCAGTCACTCTCAGTTCTGAGAGGACAACTTGTGTTATTGACACGACAGACACCTTTCTAACCCTTCAACACACTCATTCGGATGTGCGAGACCAATCACTATCATTACGGCTGATTCCTTTAATATGATTTTCAGACTTTCATTTAAAAATTTGGGCTTGTACATTTAGTTTAGGGAATCCGATTGTGTTTGTTGCACAAAGAGAGTCGCTCGTGCAACCAGAGCTGTTAATTATGATTGGTTTGTTATTGCTCACCAGAGCATAACAAATCGCCATTATGTTGTTTTGCTGAGTCTAATTTAATTGTAACAAAAGTAATTATCTCTCATTTATATTGATACCATAAGCAGAAGTAAGAGAGCACCTGCTGCCATACAGTAAGCCAGTTGTTTACTAAAAATAAACCAGGTGAAATCTAACCTCGTGTTCTTCAACGTACCATCCATCAAGAGTGAGTTGTTTATGCTCAGTATGCGTTTTATTCTTGGGTGAGCTATATAAAAAAATGTATAGTTTACTTAAACTTTCTTTTGCAAGTTGTAAATTTCAATGGTATAAATCAAAAAAGTAAAATCTACTTATCTTTGCAACATAACATTGAATAAAGTGAGGGAGTAAACCTTTGCAAATCTTTTGCTGTGGCACTTCAAATAATCTAATAACAGTCAACTGAATAACATTCATAAGTGCCAAAATATATTAGATTTCAAACAACCCAACAATAAATGCATGCTCACCAAAAGTGAGACAAAAAAGCATGTGAAGAAAAGGTCTGCATCCACTGACCTCAACAAGTCCTATTTATCATGATATATGCATATGCAATATTCTCAACTTCATGCTTGAACTAAGTTCTTTTTTGCATTGCATTTACCACAGTCTTGTTTCTCTGTAAAAAAAAAAAAAAAAAAGATTTGAAGTTCCTTTAGAGAGCATCATTGAATTACTTCTGTACATAAACTTTTCCCTGTGGACATGTAACTCATCCGGCATATCTTGACCGCGGTAGAGGAGAACGAG
Source organism: Rutilus rutilus (assembly GCF_951802725.1). Classification (NCBI taxonomy): domain Eukaryota; kingdom Metazoa; phylum Chordata; class Actinopteri; order Cypriniformes; family Leuciscidae; genus Rutilus; species Rutilus rutilus. The sequence continues at coordinate 23,416,915 of NC_140223.1, forward strand.
CCAGGTCTTCTCTCGTAATGTTCAGTGAATATCAATGAAACCTACATTTCTATGAGAAACGTACAGTAAAAATAGACAAACACCTGAGGCTAGTCCATTTGGAGCGCCGCCAATTACTACACCCACCAAGGAGAACAACAGCGATTGTCCCTGAAAAGTTCTACCCATTCTTAACAATGATTTGTATTCAGTGTCTTGACTATTAGCCTACTCAAGTATGAATGCAGAGGACATCTTTCCGTGGCACCGTCTTCGCCCAGGGGGACGGTTGAAAGAGCCCGACGAATGCGGTGAATGCTATTTTTCTGGGCATCGTTTCCTCTGACGGCCCGCCTGCCAAAACGTTAGCGGTCGAAGTGATATGACAACCCCCACCCCGGAATCTCTGCAACATTTTGCCCCTGCAAGATGTCAATAACAGGCTCCAATCGCCCAATCTTCAGGCCCGCCCGGCTCTGCAGGCTTTTTCCGGGAATGCATCCTTCAATGTTCATTCTATATTAATGTTTGTCAGGAGTGATTCTCGTGCTGTCTGGGGTGGAGGATTGACTGAAGACACTCGGAGAGCTGCATAATGAGAATCTTTAATATCGTCTCCCTGTCTCCCTCCGCTGCAGATGAGATTGTTTGGGGCTAAACTAGCGAATGCGCTAAAATACTATTTATTTTCTGATGGGCCTGTGGCATCTCTCGGTTTCTCTCTCTCTTTCTCTCTCTCTCTCTCACTCTCTATTTTCTCCGTCCGTGAGACCTGAGTGCTCATGTGAAAAGTTTGCATCGCTAAAGAGGAAGAGGGAAATAACCTTGAGGAGTAATTTGACTCCGTCACTTGTCTCCGTCTGACAGAAGAGGCGATTACGGCCTCGCTCTCAAAACTGGAGTGTTTGCAAATACAGTATTCACGTACAGTTGGGCTCGGGCAGCTGTGTAATCACCCCCCTAAGTAATGTGACACTTTCTTGCTGCAGTAATAAGGGAAGGAGATTTGAAATTTTCTCTCTCATCCCCCATGAATAACATTAAAAATGGAAACCGTCCGAAGCGGAGGACGGTGATAAAGCCCCTCGTATTAATTATGGCTTTAAATAAATAATGCATCCTCATCTGGATCTATTCTCTTCCGCTCGTTCATCCGGCCTCTTCATCACGCTCTCATCCACAGTTCAGCACTTCTGATCAATCCTTCAAGGACAGTGGAAGATTGGAGACACACTTTTTTTCCGGAGGCTTGGGAATTTCAGTGGAAGTGCTTTTTCTCCTTTTGTTCCTGGCATTACCACAGAATTGATCTGAAAAATGCACCAATTTCTCAAAGAAAAAACAAAGTATTGGCAGGGAGCTCTTCTCAATCTTTTGCTCAGCATCAGAAACAGTGCTGAAAAACAAAAAAACAACAACTCTGAACTGAATGAAAATTCCCAGTGATTTCAGCTGGATTAAAAATAGGAAAAAATTGTTAGAATTACCTTTCACATTTTCCTTATTATAGGCTAAAGTTTGAGCACAGTAAGAGTTTTTTTGTTTTTGAAATAAGTATTTTATGCTTACCAAGATACTCACCAGATATTGCGGTTTTTACAGAAGTTTTGATCAAATTAGTGCATAATTTGATCAAAACTTCTGTAAAACCAGCAATATCTGTGAAATATAATTTAAAATAACTGTTTTCAGTGTCACATGATCCTTCATAAATCATTATAATATGCTGATTTGATGCTCAAGAAACATTTCTTATTATCAATGTTGAAAAGAGTTGTGCTGCTTAATATTTTTGTGGAAACCATACTTTTTTTTGCATGATTTTTTTAATGAAAATCTTTACAATATAATCGTTACATTATGAATGCTGTATATATAAACTTATAAATGTCTTTACTGTCATAAATGGCTGAATACAAGTATTTCTTAAAAAAAAAAAAATCTTGCTTACACCCAGCCACACACACAGGTGTAAGTGTTGTAACGAATGGCCTTAATCAAAATGACCTAGACATCAGAAAACCTTCCCCCTCTCCCCTGTTGTCATCGGCCCTAAAACCAGTTCTCTTATCACCTCGGCTCCACTGAACGATCTCAGCAAGAGACTGTGTCTACAAGCCTCAGAGACAGCACAGGAGACACTAGCCATTTGGTTAAAGACTATAGAGACAAACTCCAATACACAAAGGACACTTACTCCATTCTTACCCACAAACTTTTCCCAAATGTTTATAGTATTTCTCCTGTGTTTTATGCATGTCCCTATGTTTTATTAGCCTAGTTATGATTCTTTAGTTAGAGTAACTTCCAATCTTGATATCCAAAGATGATGTATCACTGCTTTAATGTCTTCAGATCCCCTCTTTCTTAGTATCAAAATAATCCCCTTTTGATTTTATAATCAATGGTGTACAACATGTTTTGATAAATTGCATCATAAATATTTGTACCATACTTTTGTGTAAAGACTGCACAAATTCTCCATGCCAGCATGAACATGCAAATGGAGATAAGATGGAACAAAGACTTTCTCCAGGTCATCTTGGTCACCTCAACAAATGGGTGTGAACTGATAGGACCTTTAAGAGTATCTGATTAGTTCAGAACATTCTCTCCTGTCTTCCGGCAACTTCATCGTCAAGTTAACTTCTTTGGATTCAACGTGGACCACCCCAAGAACCCAAACGAACGCTTCAGCGCACTCCTGGCAAAATCATCAAGAATCTCAAGAATCTCCTGCATCTGGACTTGTTCAGCAACTTGTCAATGCAAGTACCTCGCAGCCTTTAGATGTGTTGTTAAGTTATTGGGCCCCTTCAAGGTGACCCTGATTCTCTGATGTTTCTCGTAGGTTGTGGTTAACTGATTGTAATCTTGCCATTCTCTTTTCTTCTCTCTCTCTTTCTTCACTTTTCTTTACTTTCTTGATTTTGTATACAATCTTTGCTTAGTTTAGTTGTGTGTGTAGCCTACCCTAGTTTCATTTATTAAACCATTATATCGACGCTTTATTGTCTCTGTTTGCCATCTCATATTTTTTCCATCACTATTTCCCTTTAAGGGCTCCGTCCAAATTTGTGAATAAACTGAACAATATTTTCTACTGTGGAACAATATTTGAAATCTCAAGATAAATATCTGGTGGTGGGGGTGGGTATGAGGGGTAGATTGTCAACTCTGTTTTAGTTTTCTTTTTCATTTTGTCCCTGAAGTTGAACAATGCATGTGAAAAAAAAAAAAAAAAAAAAACATTAATGCTATTGACAAAAGTGCATGGAATGTGTGGCTTTCATCACAATTTATATTGATTTGATTTGATGTAATGTTTTATTTTATGTTTATGGGCGTGGGGTGTATACTCAAGGAGAGCTTATATTGTAATAACCTGTAGCTTTCGCCTACACACACACACACACACACACACTGGAGCTAAGCAGGGTTGATCATGGTCAGCTAGTGCGGCCAGCAGGGGGTGCTCATCCTGTCACTGTGTGGATAATGCCCCTGTACACAGTAGTGATGATAAGATTATACTTTAAAAAAAGTTGAACTGTTCAACCTGTGGGTACATACTGAATTTTTGTTGGTTCATTATAACGTCAAGTGAAAGTTACTTGTATACAACACATTGCAATAACAAAATCCTAACAGTTTGCATTTACTCTAAGAGATTTTTTTCCGGTTTACTTAAATTAATTTAGTTAATGTAACTCAATTTATAAAGTACCACCTGAATCCAAAATAAAGTAAATCCAACATCCCATATGTCTATTAGGTTTTGAGGTCATCTGTATACTAGTGTACTTTTAAAAGTTGACTAATACATTTTGGGCCAATAAAATGCTCCCTATGTTAGCTCAAATCTTTTGACTATTGAAAAAAAGAGTACTTAAATATGTCCCGCTCCAACAAAGAAAACAGATTTAAAGGTCAATGTTAAGAATTATGGTGGTGATAATCAATAAACATTTTCCAGCAAAGTATTGGATAGGCTTAAATCAATGTGAACATTGTTAGACCAGATCTACAAGATTTCCCTTTAAACACTTTTGTGATTCCAAGCTCTCTGTACAGATTGGCTCGGCGTGTTTTTCCATTTTTCACGTCTATGTCCTTGCTTTGTTATAATTCTCCTTAAAGTGCTGTTGATGTCAAGCCTTAAATCTCCCAGATTTATTGTCAGATAATGCAGGAAGGTCTTTGTATTTGGCTGTCAGTGTCTGCAGTCAAAGAGCCGGCCCTGTCTTGACATATCACACGTTCAGCCGCTCTGCCTTCAGTGCAGGGAGGGCAAAAGAAGACAGGAAAAGGCTTGTCGTGGGCAGAACGGATAAAGTATGAAAGAGAAATGAATAAAAGAGTAACCGCCTCCTCCTTTCTCTTCTCGGCACTGGTGCAGAGTTGAGGTTGTCTGTGATAATCTTATCGCGCTATGATGGCTAGCGGACGGGGACAAAAGAGGCCGAGGCACGTTGAAGGTCTGATGGGTTGCTGATTGCAAAGCTGTCCAGCGGAGAGACAGTTGCCATGGAAATGATGAATGACATATGTCCCACCTGATAGGACAGGCAAAGCAGTAGAGTGATGAATAGGAACGTTTGTGTGTGAGAGAAGATGAACAGCTTTAGTGCTTTTTGGTTGCAGTTTTCATACCCTCCACACACACACACTCATAACAAGTAGCCTACTTTAATACCAAGTGTGGGCAGTTCAAAAGTTTTAGTAGATGACCTTAATGTGGCTCTAAAAAATAATCATTTTGCTAAATAAAAAAATTCAGCTCTTGAACATTTGCATAACACGTCTACTGACTTTTTAGGTTAAAATGAATATAAATGTATGCATTTTAAGATGTATAATTGACTTTTGTCCTTCAAAATAAAGGTTCTTTATTGGCATCTATGGTTCCATAAAGAACCTTTAACTTCCATGGAACATTTCCATTGTACAAAAGGTTCTTTACGGTGGAAAAACGTTTTTAGGTTATGAAAATGTTCTTCACACTAAGCAAAAACTGCTCAATGAAAGGTTCTTTGAGGAACCAAAAATGGTTTATATGGCATTGCTGCAAAAAAGAAAAAAGAAACTTTTCAAACCTTTATTTTTAAGAGTGTCTCATTTTAAACTGTTATTTTCAAAAGTACAAATAATCAATGTAGTCTCTCAATCCATATAAGATAAAAAACACCAAGGTCATGGGTTTGATTCTCAGGGAATTCATGAATGGACAAAAAATGAATGTTAATGTTAATTTCTTTGAAATCATAATTTTTAGTACTTACCAAACATTGCATAATACTATATGACTTAACATTACTGTCTGGCACAAAAAAGATCTTGTTATATCATATAACCAGAGAATGCAGCACCAGATCTCTGTCTTTTAACATAAATCTTTCTCATTTAGAAAGAACAAGGACAAAGTGATCGGGGGAAGGTGTGAAACGAGGGTGTGTTTGCTAATACAACAGACACAACATGGCCTCCGGTCGCCTCCTCAGCGCTGACTGTGATAAATGAGTCTGGAAAAATGTGCAGCTTCACGACAAACTCACTCACAGCTGCAACTTGAGGAGGACTTTTCAGGTATTTTTAGAGAGCTTTTCTCCACTCTCTCCTCATACTTCTCTTAGTGTCTCGAGTGTTTATCACCAGGTGTGGAAGCAGGTTCGGTCGCAGACAGTGGCTCAGCTAACCGGGAGAAAAGCTCTCTCTTTCGCACACTGAACATAAACTAATTTTGGGCTCACTTGAGAGAATTGTTTCCTTCATTAGGGAAGCTAAAGTGTGGTGTTCATCTCCCTCTGATTGCTCTTTGGAGGTGCTTGAGGGGCCCAGACTCCCATTAGCCTGATGAGGAGCTTACTCTGCTAACCCAGCTATATGGGGCAAATTACATACATATGTGGGTGGCTGGATTCATATATTGGGCTTCAATGGTAGATTACAAGCAAGAAAATCAGTGTGTTGTACTGTTATAAGAGGAAATGAGTTCTGAGCTTGAACTTGTTCTTTCTTATCTTAGAAAGCTTACAAAACCACAATCGCTTGAAGGAATGTTCTGGGTTCAATACAAATAGAGAAATCTAACAAAAAATAAATAAATAAAAAATCTGGGTTACAGTGAGCCACTTCTAATGGAAGTGAAGTAAATGTTACAATACTCACTGTTTTACTAGTATAGCTACTAGACATGAGCAATATGCCTGTTAGCATGAATTTAAAAATCACATACTAAAGTTATCTGTGCAAAGTTGCATCCATTTTTAAAACTTTGTTGCCATGACCTCAAAACCCATCAAAATGAGAACAATTCAGCTCAAATAAAATACATGTTTTAACAGAACAATTGACTTACACTGAACAGTAAGGTTGTGTTCACACTTGTCTCGGTCTGCTTCCAAACGAACTCTGGTGCGGTTCGAATGAAACCGCAACACGGACCAAACACATGTAGAAAAACCCAAAACAGGACATGATGTCACAAGATGTCACCCTAAAAAGGACAGAATGCTCATGCATACCTATTTATTCTTGGCATAGTTGTGATGTTTCCCATCCCAGTTCGGTACAGGCATCAAGTGTCTCCTCGCAGAAGATCTTCGGAGGGATCCCTGCCGATGTTTTGACTCCTTTACACATTTTAGAAGCTCTTCACGAGTTCTCAGTTCCATCATATGTACTCACGTTTAGCCCAGCACACAGCATTGTTTTGGATGTGCGACAAGTTCCGTCCTAAAATCATAAAATCATTTTTTTTTTGTATCTTTTGGTTCGGTGTTAAAAATGACAGTGTGAATGCGAAGCGAACCAGGACTAAATGTAGAATTTTCTTTTTTGGTCTGTACCAAAATAACCAGGAGAACCAAACTTCAAGTGTGAACACACTAAGTGACACACCGTAACCTTAATTTTCGCTTTTTTTAGTGACAAAGGAAAAGTCAAAAATGTCTTTTTGTGGTAATTATGCAGTTCATTATGCTGCAAATGACGTTGATTGATCGTAACTGGTACAGGACCTGGAATATTCCTTTTATAGATATTCTTAATATAGAAATTAATTAAAGACTAAGCAAAACCATTAAATTGAAATAAAGACTAATAAGCTGTACAATGTTCTTCATGAACTGGCCCAGAAAGGGTTGGTATCCAGTTTTCAGCACGCATTGTTGACTGTTCTCTTCATTGCAATTCCTCTCCTCAGACTTCCACGCAGGATCCGAAACTGGCCCATCACATCCGATCATTACTTACGCCGGCTCTGGCACGAGCACACCGGCAGACTGCAGAACTAGACTCCTTGAGTATCTTCAGGGTTGATCAATATTTAATGTGGCCTTTAACAAGATCAGATGTAGCAAAGATATTCTGCTCTCCCTCTTGCACGAACATTGCTGCTCTGGCCTTGGGGTGGAGTAGGGGAGGAGAGGTGCCAAGAGCCCTTTGGGTTTTATTAATATGAGTGCTTGACCTGTGTCTGCCCGACACACTATGCTGAGCTGGGAATACATTTTTCCTTTTTAAGTCTGGCTCTTGCTTGAATTCCAGGGAGCAACAGCAGGAGTATTTGTTCAAAAAGAAGAACATGTTTGACTTCACTGAATCTTAATGATAATTTCTGTACCTGTGACATTTTCATAACCATAATGAGTCTGACCGTAATGGAGTCCTCAAAGCGTCTGCAGCTTGAACCTTAATCATCTTCGCAGCACTCTTTTTATGCAAGCTAGAAGATAACTAAAATATCTGGTAACTGTACACTCTAAAAAATGCTGGCTTGTTTCAACCCAGATTTGGGTCAAATATGGACAAACCCATCCGTTTTTTTATCATTTTGGTTGGTTTTGTACATATTTGACACAAATTTGGGTTGAAACAACGTGGGTTGAAACAAAGTGTGTTTCTTCAGACACAAGTATATGGAAAATACAGGCTTGAAAATAATACAAATAAAATGCCCACACTTTACAATAATGTTTCATTAGTTATTGTTAACATGAACTAACGATAAACAATACTTGATAAACAGCTTTATTTAATCTTATAGGTAATGTTATTTTTTACATTCTAATACATTATCAAAAGTTGTGTCTGTTAACATTAGCTAATGCACTGTGAACTAAAAATATATTGCGCATAGTTAGTTCATGTTAACTAATGTATTAACCAATGTTAACAAATTAGACATTACTGTAAAGTGTTACCAATAAATTCAAATGAAATGCAGAGTAACCTTGTACAAAGCCAAAACCCATCATAAATTAAATCAGATTAGGGTTGGACCTGTTAGGATAAGTCCCCTGACCCTTGCCGCACAGCGTCACCCCTGGAAGAAAAGCGGAGACATCTGTTTCGCAAAGCCAGCGCTTCACATTCATATTCTATTCATAAAGGTAATGCAGGCCGCCTGGCTCTTGATGATCACCTGTGGCCTTCTGTATAGAGCAGCGAGGCAAAGGCGGGGGTACGGAGGGGGGTGCCACGGGAAGGTGGGGTGAGATCAAATTTGAACGTGCTGATGCCTCCTCCGTAAACGAATCACCCGCCTCGTCGATCAGACCTTTACACAAATAATACATCCATCAGCTTGTCGTTTCCCCTGCCCTCTTTACCGTTATCTCCTCCCGAGGCGGTCAATATCCTCGGGGCCCTGATCAGATCACAGCGGTTCCATATTTAATAAAGCCCTCCCAGCAGCCGGGCCTCTGCCTCATCCCAGACCCACATTCATTTCCATTATAATTACCTGAGCCTCTTCCCAACCGCCCGCCCCCCACCACAACCTGCCCGAGCCCTTGACCAGAATCCAATCTGTGCCATCGCCCACAGTAAATCTGCCTGATATAAATAATAATGTGCGTGCAAATGAAATGCGAAAGATTACATTTGGTCACATGAAGGAGGGTGGAAGACCTTAAGGGGTGAAGGCTCGGCGGTGTATCCTGGATCGAAGACATATCTGAAGGTTAATTTGTTTTGATGCCGCCGGCAAAATCTTTGGGGCCCATCTCATCGCGGAGTGACATCTGTGTCGCGGTTAAAGGGACGGGGGACTAGCAGGTGAGCTTAATGGCAATGGTGCGGCAGATCAGCATCTGGACTAGATCAGAAAATGAAAACTATTCAGTATGAGCTTAATTTATCTATTAATATATTGGATTAAATGTCTGATAATGTTATATTTATTAAATGATAATAATTATGTCAAAAGAACAGCATTTATAGTATTTAACATTATCAGACATCTATACAAATGTGTTATATAGTTGTTGTGCTTATACAGCTATGTAATGTCCCTTCTTTGACCCTGTATGTCTAAAAAAAAATGATATGACCATTTAAATGTAAAATAAATATACAAAATCAATTTGTAGTTTAAAAAAAATCATGTCACAATGAAGGACCATTTAAAATGAACTGGTGAAAGCAAAATGGTGATTCAGTATTCAGAATAAATACACACATTCCCTTGTACATTCATATAAATGTTAACAAAAAATCTTGATGTTGATTTAAAAAACTCCACGGACACATTATGCGTCTACAACGCCAGATTGCATTCAATTTCAGACTATAACAGCTGTCAATATAAAGCACTTTGGCCCGAGTGGAAGCTTTCTAAATAAACTGTTTATGTCTATCCAAACGTCTGATCCCTGGCAGGCATGTTTCCTTTCCTATAACAGTTCATCTTAAGAATGCTATTGTAAACATACGGCCTATGGTCTCCTCTCCAAAGTCAATGAACTTGTCTGTGTCAATCCTGTAACACACCTTCCTTGTTTAGACCCAGCAAAATATAAACACACACATACAGCATTTACCAAAACATTCTGTAATTGCCAAGTCCACGGCATCTCTTGTGAAATATTGATTGACCCTCGCAAGAGTTATTTAGTCTTTCGACGTACAAAGCTAAATCTCTGGTGCAAAATGCATTGCATTCCCCAAATCCTTTGATTGTGAAAGAATGATTCTTTATCCTAATGATGATGTTGGATACTTTTACACAGAGATTTCGATAGATGAAAGAGCGCCAGATAGATACACGGCGTGTCATATGATTAGCTTTTATGTGTTCTTTTGTGACCAGTTTATAATGTGGCAAATCTCTACAGAGAAACAGCATCATGACTTTGGATCTGGCTTTGTGTCAGCGATTCCTGAAGTCTTGCAATCAAATGCCAAACATGATTAATACCCTGAGTGGTAGAAGGAAAGGTGGGTAGACAGAGAGGAGAAACCGAACGAGAGCGAGAGGGGAGAGGGACTATCAGTGCTCAAGATAATTTACTTGAGGGACAACCGGAATCTATTCAGGAAGCGTTGCTGGATTAGTAGAAACTGCCTTTAATTAACAGTGACACTGTGCAACCTGTTCCATACGAGCGGAATACCAAATATTTAACTCTCTGATCTCATTATAGAAATAAACACATGGTGTGCACATTGACAACGGCTGTTGACTGTGCCAAAAACGTGTCCAATCATGGATCCTATCCTCCACAGAGTCTTACTCATGCAAGCATTCTCTTTCCTATTATAAATGCAACTACAAAGCATCACTAATGGCTTCTGAATTATTTACTCCGGATACATTTTTAGCTCTCTTATAAAGACTAGGCAATGGCTGTTCTGTTTTTGCAGATTCTGTAAATTGATTTTCTTTGACTTGTTTTCCTTGAATTGCGTTGATTGCTTAGTGTCAACTGACACCCACGTCTTTCTTTAGACTTTTTGCTCTGTTTCAGCACAATTTTGTAGGTTAATAACGTAATAATGTACATCATCTTAGTTCGAAAACCTGCGTCGTATTCACTAATCATCTGCAATCCAGTTTAATCAGGTGCTAAATAGTATAAAATTAAAGTCGTCATCTTTTCAGCACACACATGCCAACACTTTATATGCAAATTACACACATTATAGGTTGCACTTCATTCACAGCCTGAAATTAACCTTGCACTGCCAGCGCAAAGCAGGTAGTAAACTGAATTTGGTTTCAAAAAGATGTTTATGTACATTTTTTAGCAATCACTAATTGATCAAATGATCATATATCAACCGTACAGATGAGCACACGTTTCGTATCCAGGTGTCTACAAGTATATCCCGTCACAATAAAGTATGGCATGTAATGCCAGCAAGAAGTGGAATTGATTTTGTGGGCATGTTTGTGTTGTTGCCTGATGATTTGCATAATTCCTTTAGTGAATCACGCACTAAAACAAATAATGCAGATAAACATTATCATTCATTCATGGTGAATACCTTACTGGATGATCTCTCATGGTAGCTATGCAATACATACCAGCCATATTGATTGAATGTTTTTTTTTTGTTTTTTTTTTTTAATAATTTGACAGTAAGTAATGATGTGGTACATTAATTCCTGGCACTACTAACCTGAACACAGCCCGTGTGTTCCCAAAGTTAACATCTGCCAATTAATTGAAAATTGTCTTGATTACAACAATTATTTCAATCTGGGTAGCTTTTTTGGTTGCTGTTTAGTGATGTGATAACCCATGAGGATGAATAATTGTGTATGAAACATCATCTTTCTTCCCATAAGGGGAAGGATTCATTTCTCTCTTGTCAGGGAATTACATTCAGATGATTGCGAAGGGTCGAGGTCTGGCTAGTTCGCCCCCGCTGGTACATGCTGTAACTACAACATCTGGCTGCAAAAAAACATTCAAAAGTAGCCATACTCTGATGAAATGCAATTTTTGCAAAGCAACATATAATTTGAAAATGACATTTATTGGCTCTAAAACAGTGCAAAGACATCAGATTACAAATCAAGTCCTTTGAGCAACTGCTATTGAAAAGAATGGGAAAATTGAGCTTACCACTGATCTAATAATTGCTCATCTACAAAAGATTACTGTTATTTTATTCAAGAGATGCTGTGTAATTCTGAACGTCCTTTAGAAACATGCTGAGTTAATGCAAAGTGTCACGAACACACCACTGACTGACATGAGAACTAAATGCATATGTAAATGGACAAGTCTTCAGTCAGCGATTTTTCTCAGAATCACACAGTCTAGGTCTAGGAAAGTCCAAAAATAACTCTCTTCTGTATCAAGCACATCTAAATGTGTTTTAACTTACAAATGATGTTTGCCAGCGCATCAGCATACTATTTCACAGGCGCTAATGAGAGCTGAAGAGAGGCTAGAGGGGCTTTGTGGGGTCTAACATGCCAACTGTGGAATATGCAAACTAACCCCGAGTCAGGAGCGCATCAGATTGGCCACGCACAGCAAATTTGCATGCGAGGCTCGAGCAGCGCTGCTCTCGGGTTGCTGCGACGTCGCCCACCGTGCCACTGCAGTCCCCAAGAGTCAATGTAGCTTGATTACACTTCATACTCACCAAATTATAATGCAAATAACGTTCCAGCCATTAACCATGCAAACCGCTTGAAATGTGCACGTGTCCCTACGGTGTGTGATGTAAATTGCTATGTCACATTAAAAGTGACACCGGTAATTCTGCACATTGTGAAGTTATTGGGTGCCAGATCTTATGAGCCGTTGTGACAGCTATGCAGATGAGTGCATTTTGCCGTACAGAGTCAATTTGACACAGTCACAGGAGAGAGATTGCTTTTTTTAAGCATAATGAAACCACACAAATTAAGAAATTACCTTTGAGCAAACCCATCCCTCCTACCCATCTTACCGGAAACCCTACAATTTCCAGCGAGTCGGAGTAGCTTATTAGTCCGACTAAGAATTACTTTACGTTCACGTTCGTTCGTTTCTCATTTAACCAGAACTGAATGATTTGAATATGGCCAGCTGAGAGGGTTTATTAGAGGTTTGGAGAGATGATACATTTACTTCAATGAATTGTATGTATAGATTTGTATTGTTTTAGACCCAGATATTCTAAAACTATAACAATCCATCAAACACAATACAATAAAATACAAAACGATACATTTTTCCAGTAATTATTTCCACCACAGGAACAATTTCGCCACTAATCGAGTTAGTGTACTGTTACCAAGGAGACAACATTCGTGTCAGTGAAGTGCTTGAGGCTGACAAATCAAGGTCAATATCACTTTAAATATCAGTGTTTTTATTGTGCGTCATTTCCAATCAGGCTTTAATTTTGCAGCATGTATACGCTGTTGGACAAATTAAACCCGAGAGAGCTGGAAATGAGTGTTTTAAAAGTTTTCCGCAAGAGTACATGCAAACAGGCTATGAAAGTAGATGTTAATGCAAAACAAAAGCACAGTAACAAGTTGCGTTTTGACTTTGAACAAATCATGTCAATAATGCCAGTCCTCTCTCGTTGGCGTTAAAGGGTTAGTTCACCCAAAAATGAAAATTCGGTCAGTAATTATGTAAGACTTTTGCTCATCTTCGAAACACAAATTAAGATATTTTTGATGAAATCTGAGAGCTGGCTCACTCCTTCATAGGCTGCTAGGTAATCGATATTTGTCATCCCAGAAAAGTTAGTAAAGACATCGTTAAAATAGTCTACGTTCTGACGTACAACCCAGAACCCAGGGACTACGGGTGGAAATGAGCTCTTGAGCTAAAACCTGGTACTATGCATCTCTCCCCTTGAGGTTAATGTTTATTGTACGCTGTCCCTTTTTAAAAAAAAAAAAAGAAGCTGTTATACGTGAACTCACTCAGAGGCCCACACAGAAGAATTTTTTTATTTTTTTATTTATTTTTTTGCACACAAAAAGTATTCTCATCGCTTGATAAACTTAAGGCTGAGTCACTGTAGTCACTTGGACTATTTTAACGATGTCTTTACTAACTTTTTTGGCCTGGCAGATGAAATTACCTAGAAGCCTATGGAGGAGTGAGCCAGCTCTCAGATTTCATCAAAAATATCTTAATTTGTGTTCCGAAGATGAGCGAAAGTCTTACGGGGTTGGAACAACATGAGGGCGAGTAATTACTGACAGAATTTAAATTTTTGGGTGAACTAACCCTTTAAGAGGCGGACGACTGTGCGACTATAAAAAGTGTCAGGAGCGTTTTGATTTCCCTCCATCTGTCTGAGTGCTAGTGCAACTAGGTGGGTAAGCCCCTCCAACATCACACCTCGCCTGCAATCTGAGCTCATCGCGTACTCCTGCTTTAAACACACACCATTCAGAAGAGGGCTCCTGAGAGGGCTGATTGGCTCCTAATTAGAGAGTTTTGTTAATGATAGGTAGTGTCAGATGCTAATGAGGCCCTGATTGGAGTATTGGGGGAGTGGAGATGATTGGGATGTCTAGCAGTTAGAAGTCAAATACACATCAGCTAAGACAAGGGGCTGAACAGGTTTCTAATCCCGAAAAACTGTCAAGGCTCATTCAGAACGGGACGGTCTCCATCTCCCTGATCGCACTTGATGTTAATGCGTGATCACATCCGAACCCTCACGGCGCTCCTGACACCTTAAACGATTGCGGATATCCATTCTGTGAAAGCCGCAGGACTCTTTCGGTCATCGATCGCTTAGCCGAGAGCAGCGAATGATGAGGCTGCCATTATGTTTTTCATCAACAACCCTCTCATAAAGTGTCATCTGCTAAAAATTCGGTTTCCCGTGTGGATATGAAGAGGCATAGTGGGTGGACAAACTCTAGTGAAAACGATACGATTTTGTCAACTTTGGCCTGCACATTTACAGTGACACACTGCAATAAGATCATTTATCAAGCACTGTACACCTGCCAGCAATTAAAAGCCCTGCTGTTAATTACAGTTTGATCATGCATTGAAATTCAATCAGGAGAGGTCTAAATAATGGACCACAACCAGTATATAATGCTGGTCATTATCACAAAATAAACCCTGACAGCGTGAACAAGTCTTGTATCTCCCTGAGAGAATAATGATACAGAATAATGATCAGCTGACAACTTACTGTAGCCTACATTATTCTCCTTATTAAACAGATGCAAAATAAATACATGGAAATGAAATATGAAGTGATTGAGTTGAAATAACTCCATATGAGAATCGAAAAGAGCCATGTAGGAAATTATACCATTTAATTTTAATTATATTAATGTAACACTAGCAAGGCATTGTTTGTCCCATTGTATGTTGTATGTAAGATATATAATATGATATTGTTTTTATATAGTTCGATAAACAATTTTATAGCGAGTACCTTACATTTCAGCAACAATATTGGATCCATGAATTGACACCTCTCAACGCAAACAGTCCCAAACGACGTTCCGTTCCTGAATGAATCGTGTTTTGGAACAAATCAGTGGAGTAATGACTTACTGATTCACTCACGGACAGCTGCTGCATCCATATTTGCATACTATCCGTCTTAAATGGTAGGCCTATTTGAAATTAGAATGAGTGTGTCCCATATCGTAATATAATTAAATTAATATCCCAAAGGTACCTGGATGGTTCACCATTTCCAGTGGAAATTTGAAGTTCTGATCCATACACACTCCAATGGTTAGTTTTACCCACAACCCAGCGTTAGATGAGGATTCAAAGCTTGCCTGCTATTCTGCTACACACTCAAAAGTTTGTACTTTTTCTTCCTAAAACAGTACACAGCCTACTTTTAGGGCGTATAAGTAGGCCAATTTGGATACAGGTTATCACTTGTGTCACGTGTGGACTTCCCTACTCTAATAGAATTAGAACTGTTATTAACACTTTACCTTTACAGTTATTATCTTTGGTGTGAACGCACCTTTATACAGTGAACAGTGATTTTGGACTATTGCTGCATTCACACCATGTCGTAATTACCGTGAATTCGAGATTACAACATGACGTTCTGTTCACATCCTCTGGCTCAGAATTATGCATTACTATGCAACGCCTAAATGAATCTGCGGCGGTCACGTGGTACAGGGGTGAACTTGATTTCACAAAGTACATGCTACTGGATCAACATCTTTGTGTTGACATTATCAACCAATCAGATTTGAGTGACAAGTTTACAGTTTATGTCAAGTGTTGGCTTACCACCATGGTTAGGTGCTTCTACATTAGTGTTATTCACCTATCATTTCCCTCTGATTTTAAGGACAAGTTATGGGTAGGATTAAGTTTAGGTGTAGGGTTAGGACTTTTTTTTTGGGCAGGAATATTGTTCTAACATGTCTTCCTTGGCAAAATCCCAGTGATCATGGTACAGGTCAGAGCTCTCAGAAAATTCCCAGTTTGCAAGTTGTAAATTAAGAGTTCTAAGAAAACGTGAACGCTTTTTACAAGTTGGAATCTCAAAAAAAAAAGAAGAAAAGAAAAACAGCTATTTCTTGTGTCGATATAAAAGCCTTGTGTAAAGCAAAGTTAGTTACTAAAACACTTCTCTGGGAGGCTTTGTGAGTGAGCAGAGGGGAGCCTGTGATATTTTTCAGCCCGTACAAACACACCGGCAGACCTTAAAGGTAGGACAGCTCTGTCTTAAATATACACCAGAGAACCCAGAACTCTCCAAATGAGTTCTCTGGAGATCGCTCCTGACACCTACAGTCATTTTTCAAACGATTTAATTGGTGTACTTAAGTCAGCTGATACCTACGGCAGTGCTTTGTTGCTAGGCATCATGACACAAAGGTCTCCAGGTACAATTGACTCCATTGTGGCATCGCGATGTACACACAGTGTTTTCGGAAAGGACCAACTTGTGTATACGTATATCGGGTGGGGGTAATGTTAATTCACTTGCACTTTATGCGAGGGTAATGACCGGCTTCTTTTCCGTACTACCACTACAAGTAGCAAACACCTGCTGGCAAGTACATATACGACACAAAGAGATTCCCCCTTCCTTACTATGAGATACACGCACGCTTTCAGAGGACCTGTTTGACAGAATTGTGTTTTTTTTTTTTTTTCTGCGATTGAACAGGTTAGGATGCAGTGCTGCAGCTCTCCTGTCTAAGTGGTCTCCTGATAAGAGGGAAGCTGAGATTTCTCTCAGTATTTCTCTCCTGGCAAACAGTGAACACAATGAGTCATGACACTATCCAAGGGCTCCAGTGAAGTATGTGGGTGGACAGCTACAGTGATAGTGACTGTATGAAGAGAGCTTGCTCATCCAGGACGAGAGAGAGAGAGAGGAGGCAGGGTGGAAGATGGATTTCCACACATTTATAATAGCTGTCACACCTTACATTCAGCAAGGCAATTTCACATTTGAGAATGGGACAGCGACTCAAATTAAAAATGACATTAATTTCTGCCAGCCTGCACACATTGCATTTTTCATCCCGGTTGAAACACCTCTTGATTAGGCTCTGGGAAGACACAAACGTTCCACACAACAATAGGACTGTCTGATTGGATTCTGTGTACAGTATGTCTTGGGAAAGATATTTGAAAGGGTTTTGTTTCTGGAATCATGTCCCCCCTCTTCCCTCCCCTCCCCTCCCATCCCAAACATTCATATATTTGTTTCCTTAAATCTTTTTAAATCATGTTCTCTAAAACATTTCTAATTAGGAATCCAAAGACAAAGACAGTCCAAATCGAGATGTAGCTTTTCGAAACCATCTTGACAACCAAAACATTTAGCACTTTAATTTCAGTGGCAAAGCTTTCTAAGGCAAATCTTTTCTAAGACTATTTTCTAAGACTTAAATGTGACCTCTTGAGCTTTATTTAAACTAATTATACCACATGTTGTCCTTTGTTGGCCTATGGCGTTACATAAATGACTAAAAAAAGAATTTCGCATTATTCTCATTATATTAGTCTCATTATTCATTTCAAAACATCTTATAAATATCACTACGGCAATCAATTAATTTAATTAAAAAATCTTTTATATTTTAACCTCATGGGTTATAAAGCAGATTTTACAATGGACATCAAGTGGAGAGCCAACACGGTACAAGAGTTTTTAAATAGTTTTTAATGTTAAAAAAAGTTCTTAAAATCAGAAATGTATTAATACCATGAAGTGCACAGGCCCAACAATATGCAACATGACTAACATAAAAAAGGACAGAATTTTAAACCCGCCAGTTTTGTATATTCATAAACAACAGCAGAAATGTGACTTATAATCATTATAGTTGGACTGTTTTCTTTCTAAATGTCAACTGGATTTGGTTTCTTGCTCTTCACAGTTATTCATTCACAGCACATAACACAATGTGTTGTTTATCCTCTTGGCAAGTGAATGTGTATTTAACGTTTGGGTTGTATTATCTTGCATAGTTTTGTTTATGGTTATCAAGGATGAGGGCATGTAAAGCACCCTGTCTGTGTTGGCATCTGTCTAATATAACGACTTCTACCAAGTAAAAGATGAATTTGTGCCAAAAATACAAGAGTTTGAATGGGCACAGACTTTGAAATCAACAATCCCTTTTAAGCCTACTTATGTTGCTACTCTATATGCACAATTATTTAGCTGAATTGTATTATTTGCATTAAGTATTGTTTTTGTTTGTGACCCTTTCAGAACAGATTTGCAGGCTCCCCAGTGAACAAAATATTGCTCTAATGAAGTATTTCTACAATTGTCTAATATATATATATACACATATTTATATATAATGTAAAAAGTGATCAGTTGAACTGAAGTGAGGAAACCCATTGACTTAAAACTATTAAGTAAATAAACAATGCGTAATTGAAAAAATTAAGTTATGTGAACTTGACAATTCCAAGTTTATTTACTCATTTTTAAGACGGGTTTTAAGTCGCATTTTACAGTGTATATATATATCTCTCTTATGTGTGAGCCTATATCAAGTCATAATCCAATTTAAAGATGTAAACAAATGTGAGAATGAAAACAAACTTACACAAGAGCTTTTGGGCTCCGTATTCAACTTTGTGCATTTTAATCGTTGTGCATGTTCTGGCATACAATCTTTTGCAGGTATATTCATTTCCTTTGAAATCACAAATCAATTGCTTGAAAAAAGTTGAAAATAAAAACCATGAGTGAAATGGTTCAAAACTCTTTTATTTATTTTTATTTTTTTAATCTTTTCCAGACAAACACATTGATTTCTGGACCACAGTAGAGGATGGAAACCTTTCACAAACATTTTTTATTATTATTATCATTATTATTTGAAAATACAAATATAAAATTATACTTTCCACATCTGAGATGTGAGAGACCCCCATCCACTTTAGTTTATTTTACAACAGGGCTTGAGCAAGCCATACAAGAAGACCTGAAAGATGCTTTCAGACGTCAGTCCGTTCAGTCAGTTCTCACGGTAAAAAGTCCGTTAACATTAAAAAATGGGCAAGTGTTAGGAATGGGCAAGGCAATCAGCGAGGCCTAAACCTCAGGAGAAAATGGGAGACAGAGTTCCCAAAGGACGTGGCAAAAATAAAACCCTCCACCTAATGACACCGTATTGACCGTACCGTCCCCCATTGAGCTACACGTCCTCGTCAGGTTTACGCGACACATTCTGCAGCTGAACTACTAGTGCTGCAGCTCTTACACAACACAGCCAGTGAAACAAACAGTGTGAACTAGCGTCAGTTCGCCTATGATGATGATGATGATGATTCAACAATTTAACAAAGAGATATATACACTATACATATATATCTTGTATATGTATACAAGTATGCTGTACATCAGACATTACAGTGTAGGACGTTTTGCTGCTTTATTAGTGGGATGATCGTTTTGGCCATTGCCTAGCACTTGCCGCAAAATTCAAGTTTAAATGGATACGGTAGTTCACTCCCAATATCACTCGACACCTTCCAGGTCATTTTCGTTTTTTTTTTTTTTTTAAACCAACAATTTTCCAATGATTTAACTAGTCTAGCAAGATGTGTAACATTCATCCGCTGTAAACTGCTGTCCATGGAAAACAAAATGGTGGCAACAGAGCCATGCTACCTTAAAGTCCAAGCTACGAGATCAAATTACGGGGAAAAAATAGGCTAAGCTAACGACGCAAATGGAAAAGATTGCCAGCCTTCATTTTAATCAGCCTTCAGTCACACTCTTATTTGACAGCAGAAGGGAAACGTGCTTCATCTGCTGTTAAACATTTGCCTTCGGCTGTTTAGTCGAGGATCATCTAAATCTATACGAGTATCAAGACCTACATGGATGCTGGATACTCAACTTTTTAAGAGACAACTAATGTTACAGTTTAAAAAGATGTCATCAGTAAGAAAATGCTGTGCACGATTCATCCCGACAGCACCTTTAAATTTAGCTCGAATGTATTGAATAACTTCAATTAGACACCTTTCATTAAAAGTTGTGCTATTTACTGATCATAACCCGCTAGTGTTACAAAAATGTCCTTTGCGAAGGTGCTACATTGACTCATGTTTGATATCCCTGAGAAGAGATGTGATTCAGGAATACAGATTCAGTGTGACACTGGATTCACACTCAAGTCAAGCTAATTAGTATGACATCAGAACAATGACGCTGTCTGCTATCGAATGTAGATGTTGAATTAAAATGAAAAGCTGGCAATGCAATTAAAAAGCACAAACATGTTCCACATGACTCAAAACTAAAGTATGTATTCATCTTCTAAGTAGACACGATAAAAAAAAAGTAGCGCCATATGCCACTGGGATATTTTTTGAAGAGTAGAAACATCAAAACCTATTAGTTTGATCTAGAATGATTAGGCTATATCATCATCATTACTTTGTTAGAACTTACTAAAAAAATATTTATGAATTTCTTCATAATTATAGCTTGCATCCCCCTTAAAAAAGAATGAAAGTGAAAACGGTTTTGCATATCTAGCGTTAGCATTTAAGGTAGTATGGCACACACCCCTTTTAAAACATTCAAGGGTGGGGATCCAATTAATGCCTTGATTACAATTCAGTCGTACAGCAATTTCTTTCTCCTAGATTTCATCAGTGAGAGCTTTGGTTAGTTGAAACCATGTGAGACCAGCAAAACAGTGGAACAAAAAAAAGGAGAACAAAAAAGAAAGAAAAAAGGAAAAGAAAGGAAAATTACTATGAAAAGAACGCTCAGCATTTTTTGTCTTTTGTCTTTAAATGATTATAAAGAGAAAGTTCTATCCTTACTGGTCCTACAATTGCTAATGAATACGTCTACATCTTAACATTAAGTACATAACATCTACGACTACTCACTAAAGAGAGAGTGTGAGATATAGAAAGGGGAAAAACGACAAAAGGAGAGTGAGAGGGGAGGGGAAATGTGAAAAATACCAACCAAGAAGTGTATAGACCACTACACTGGCATCAAGACAGCACTCTTTTACAAGGTAAAGTCATATTCCTGTATTTTTTTTTCTTTTTTTTGTTTTGTTTTTTTACACACTACTAAAATACAATGATCAACATAAGATTACTGAATGAGGTGACAGGGAATGAAGAGAAACAATTGATAAATACAGTACATAATATCTGTATTATTGTCATTGTTATATTTAGTATAATCATTAACATCCACAAAAATATTGATAAAAATCCATCCCTATTTAAATTGAAAAGAAGTTCGGGATCATTTTCTTTCTTCTTTTTTTTTTTTTTGTACGTTTGTCTTTTTTGAAACAGCTCAAACAGTTAGCACAAAGTTCTCCTTGTCTTTTTAAAATCATATGACTTTATCACGTCTTTCTTGAGAAAGAATCCAGCATTCTGCCTCACCTGTTAGTTTAGTGAAATGAACAAACGGAAAAACTAAACAAAACAAAAAAGAAAAGCAAAACCCCCAAAAATAAATAAAGAGAAATCAAACATTTTCAACAAGATCGAAAAACAGCATACATCAGTCAATTCATATTTCTAAATGCCATTTGTGTCTCATCAAATCCAGTCCCCACATGTACAACAAATGTGTGTAGCAGCTACTGGTTTCAATCAGTTTCAGTGTTTCTGAGGAAATGAACTATTGCTACCAATAAACTCATCTGTCATCTCTGATATTCTAGAATAAAATCCCTGGAAAGAGATCATTTAAAAGTACAGTCTTCAAATCAACGCAAGCCAAGACTCGAGATTTGCAAGTGTTATCCTGTGTGGAAGGAAAGAAAGAAACGGCTTCCACGGCGGTCCTTCACATGACCCATGTTAGAGACTGTCAGTTGACATGTGCAAATAGAAAATGATAAATTCTCTCTCACAGTGCAATGATTTACTTAATTTCAAAACAACACTTTAATATCTTTTTCAATATCTGTCTCAGGCTAAAATAAATTAATTTGTAATCTCCTTTAAAGTAACTCTCACAGGACTGAGGTAATGGTATAAAAGACTTGGTTTTCCTAATCGTAGAGCAATTTCAAAACATTTGTAATATTCGAATCGTCCGGCGCACGGGAAAAAGAAGCCCACACTAGAACACCAAATGAAACGTTAGCATGAAATTGAAATGTCTCGACACGGTTTGAAATCATAACTCTGATGTGTGCTTTGGATTTTGTGGTGATTTCTGTATATTGTCTTTGTAAGCTGTGCACATCTTCTTAACGTACTATCTAATCCGTATGCTGGTATGAAACCTGCACAGTTGTAAAGCCGACGGTATTTACAAAGCGAGCTAACAGTGTTGGATTGAGTTTCGTCCGTACTGGGGTAAATCACGGCCTTTGTGCTACAGGTGGACCTCGGTTACTGCATTGAGCCTCACTGACATATTGCGTCTTGCGCACAATACAACCTCTATGACACCGTCACAAAAATATGGTTCTCTCTCAGAAACAGTTTGATGCAGTGAACAGAATAATATTTACAGGTTCAGAATTCTTTTCTTTTTAAATCTCATTTCACAAAGTATTAAAAGGAAAGCTTTTTCTTCTTCTTTTTTTTTTTTTTTCTCTCATCGACAACAAAAATGACATTTATAAAAAAGGACTGTGAAAATATTGTAGTCCTCTTATTGCCCAAAATAGGTAATCATGGTTAACAAGACATCACAATAAACATAGAACAGAGCTACTAAGATTTTTTTTTGAGTTACCCACTCATTGCGGTTTAGGCTTGAATTAAAAATGTCTGAGTCATCTCGATCCGTTTTCTTGCTCGAATGAAATGAAACCTGAAAACGCGATAGACGAGGACTGTGAAATGAAACTGCTATTGGAAAATTACTACCTCAAAAAAACGACAAAAAAAAAGACATTAGTTTATGTTTACATGGTCGCTCTCATCAGAGAACTTTCAAGAACAATGAAGAACATCTAGAAACTCAAATGAACGTGTACACAATTAAAGATGACTAAAAGGAAAGACAAGAAAGGAAAAGTAAAATCCTAAGTCAAGGTCAGGGCTACACTAGGATAAAATATTCAAAAGCCAGGTTTTCAGTATAGTACAGCAGATTTGTTTTGTTTTTTTCTTTTGTTTTTTTCTTCTTGCTGAGATGATTCTGACGTTTGGGTTTGTTCTTCGTGTGGCGCCATCTCAGCTTTAGATTCCCGTTCAGCGCTGTAGTGCTTGAAGTTTAATGGCCTTTACCTGTACACAGAACCAATTAGAAACTCCGGCCAGTCTTCCCCGGGCCTCCTGATAAACTCTGCTGAAGCAAACAGACGAGTGTATCAGATCTCACACATATACTTCAGGAAAAAATGGTGTGTAAAATGTGCTGCATCTGAGCCTTACTGCAGGTGACAATCATTTTATGTCTGTGAATTGAACTCCATGAACCTTGTCACGGACACATTTGACAGCGGCATGTGTGTTTCTCATCATAAAGGCAGATTTGTAGATAAAATAAAATAAAAACATGGGGTCGATAAGATTTACTTTTACTACTTTTATCCTGCAAGGACCCATTCAATTAGCCAAAAGTGACAGTCAAGACATTTACGTTGAGCACAACTGTTTTCAACATTAATAATAAGAAATGTCATTTGAGCAGCAAATCAGCATATTAGAATGATTTCTGAACGATCATGTGACACTGAAGACTGCAATCACAGGAATAATCAGGGATGCACCAATATGAAAATTTTGGCCGATACCGATAACCGATAATTATTTATATTTGAAAGCCGATAACAGATATATTGGCCTGATTACAAAAACAAAAGTCTCACTATTAAAAGCCATGCCCCAAGCACACAATTATAATGATGTTTTCATTATAATTTTATGTAGCCTATATGACAGACTTGCACTGCACATGTTGCACTGAACTGTATTTTCCTTTTTTGAAGTGATTCCAATCATATTTCAGGCAATTCATCATGGCATCAGCTGTAGGAAATAAACCATTATTTATTGGCTTTAATATATCGGCCAAATTTTCTGATCGTACCGATAACATTAAAAACGAACATATATCGGCCGATACCGATATGGTGGCCGATATATTGTGCATCCCTAGTGAAAATACATTACAATGAAAAAACTGTTCATTTAAAAAAAGTTTGAATATTTTCTAGCCTAGTTTTTTTTTTTTTTTATCAAATAAATGCAGCATTGGTGAGATTTTAAAAACAAACAAAAAAATCTTACTGGCCCCAAATATTTTAACAGTAGTGTAAACTGTGTCTGTGTATAAATGTCTTTTCAATACCTGGTTTTATTTTTTTATTTAATATTAATGTTATTTATTTATTAAATGGGTGAGTTGGATCGGATAGTGAAGCAAAAGCAGCCCGCAAGTGTCAAGCATGGAATTAAAGTCCTTCGATACTATTTAAACTGCATCACTGACACCTTTGATTTAGTATTATTCTAAAACATGAAAAATAGTAATGAAGAATTAGCAGATGTGTCCAAACTTTCAACTGGCAATGCACTTCAGTTCAGTTTTTTTTTTTTATAAAAGTGAGCTTTTTAAAAGCATGCATTGTCTTTGGAAGTGCAGTGTGTTTGATAAACTGATGCTTCTGATTGTACACAGTAAATCTAGTGTAAATATAAAGTGTGTATCGATTCAGTCCGGCTGAAAGTTTGCTGCTGACAGCTTTAAATTGAAGTAGAGATGTTATATCGTTCACTATCAGAATCACTCCACCGTCAGCATCTTTTCATTATAAGCTTGGGTCGTGTAGGCTCAGATACAGAACACATCAGCACTTTTATGAAAACACATCTCATCTACATGGAGTTCAGACACATGTGTTAGTGTTTCAAGCATGCAGAAACTCTTCGGATGTCCATCCAACCAGGAAATGACAAGTTAAGAACCTGCTTGTCCGCTGCTGTTGCTTTCTCTGACTGCTGATGTGTACTTCAATCAAACGTTTGGAGAATCCATACAGATGGAGCGATTCTACCTACTCATTAAATCAATCATCCGTTTTGCCTCGAGGACAAAATGAGAAGCTCTTTAGGAAGATTATGGGCAACAAACCGCAGTCCGCAGGCCTCTTATCCAGACGACAGGTCACAGGTAAATGCCACGGAGCCACGGAGTCTGGCGTAATCGCAACTGAAGCATCACCGTAGGAGATAAAAAAAAAGGCTGGGTGCAAATATGAACTAAGTATAGGGGAGGGATTTTGACCAAATAAATGTGCATCCACTTATCCAGACACAGCGCATTTAAATAAGCGAGTCATCATCGATTTAGCTCTATCTGGCATCTCAGCATATACTCAAAATCACCTTTAAGTCCTTAAGACCTAGCTATACAAGAGAAGTGATTACGGAAACAGCGCCTTATCCGAAAAACCTGATGAATGACATCAGATGGCACCTAAGTCAACAGATTCTCAGCAAAGAGTGCTCACTTCCAGGTGCACACTAATCAAAGCCGCAACACCTGTGCATAATATCCAAATACAGCACTTCATGGAGGATACGAGTCGACGCGCGGCGCAAAAGAACTCTGGCAGTGAAAGAAAGCAACTGCGCAGTTTTGAGTAGACCCGCTCGCAGACATCATGCATGAAAGATCAGTCGAATGACAGACAGGCAGGCGGAGGATAAAGGAGGAACTAGTGACAAAGAGTAACGGGGAAAATGTGTAGCCTCCGCGCTTACGATGTTTGAGAAGCGGGAGACACTTTTAAAGGCTTTTAAAAGGCTTTAAAATGAGGATTTAATAACATAGATGTTCAATGAGAGATAAGACTTTTGAAATCCAGATTGTTGCATGTGAAGTTTAAATTCCCTTGTCTGGGACGTAAAAGCCCTTTAAAATGCCTTAAGGTGTTGATGAAAAAAAAAGAAAAGAAATAAGAGCACTACACGGATTCAACGTAAACTCATCTGAGATCAAAAGGAGAGGGAATCAAAATGAATAGGCAGATGGAACAGGAAGATAGTATGGTGAATAGATGCATAATTATGATGCACAAGTAAAACAAATATATATATATATTTATATTTCATAAATGGTACGGTATATCTACCTCAAATGAGATGGCAACCAACCACCTGTTAGGTTTCAATGGTATCCATTTGTAAAAGCTGTCGCAATCAAAGGACCCTAAAAGTGTACAGTTAGTAATGGTGTCAGTATGCATTCTGAGTGAAGTGATCACTCGTAAGTCATTTCAATCATTGCATGTGTTGCTAGCATGAATGAATGTTATCTATCAACCTTAAAGATCAGTCCACATCATTCCCTCAGTCTGATCTAGGTGAACAGCAGGAGAGTGCAGGAATAACTGTAACACATAGTAAATGTAATTGGTCATAACTTAATGCACAATACACACCGTGGCCATAAAGATATTTTAACACCTGAGTGGTGGGTGCATCAAACATCAAACCCTATTTGAAAGAACAAAATCCTGTCCACTACCGTAGCTTGCAATAGGAATCAGTAATATCGCAACGTTTTAGTCACGTGACGTCCATCAGACTTTTAAAGGCCGCATAAATATTGATTGCTTTCGCAAGCTACAGTATAGTGTGGAAGCAAGTTCAGCAAGAAAGTTGTTGTAAACATAAATGTAGTCGTAATCATACTAACAATAAATCAAATAATACAACCTTTTAAACAATTCTCTCTTTTTAAAGTTAGGCCTGATATATATATAAAAAAATCTTTTTATAAAAACTTAAAACAGACAATAAAACTTACAGACTAACAATTGCAAACTATAATTATTCACATCATATTAATTTTTCATCTGTTACATTTATCGCATATCAAATTAGTGTCTGAATTCAAAGTGTCTGAATTAAGATATGGGCTGGTATTAAAGATATTTGAGGTTCAATTAGGCTAAAATGTTGAGGAAAAATTAGCAAAAAGCTAAAAGTATTACATTTATTCCTGCTCTCCCCTTTTAAATATTTTTGTGCCAAACAATGAAGCAAAATGGAAAGAGATTTGTACATTTCAAAGAAGAAGAGAGAATGGAAAGTAAGAGAACATAATTTTTTTTTGTTTTTGTTTTTGTTTTTTTAACAAAGATCAAGTAATTGAATATAATCATTTACATTCATGCCAACAATAACAACATTAATGAATTCATCTGAAATCACAATTCATGCAGCAAGATACAAATGCTGTCAGAAATCACATATAAGCCTCAATCTGAGCAGCAAAACTGTGAACTTCACCAGCGTCGGGCGCCGGTCCAAACACTGGGGAACAAGACGACTGGCGAGATGTATACATTTATAGAAAAATCTTTTCTTTTCAGTTTGTGAGGATGCTACAGAGGCTAAGAGAAACAGCAGTTCATGTCAGGCAGTGAAAAAAAAAAAAAAAGAAAGAAAAAAAAAACTCTTTCTGCCTCCAGAACACTGTCAATCACAAGCGAGATGTTCTGAGGGTTTGAGGCCAACCTAAATTTGACTCTATTTAGGTTAGAAAAACTCAATCTGAAAGTCAAGCGCAAGGTGACATTGTTATTCTGAAAATCCCGTTTGGATTTATGAGTGCCCGGTCTGTTTAGCAAACTGTACTTAAGGGCAGAAGAGAGAGAGAGAAAGAGAAAAAAAAAACTTATTTGCTTTTCCTCCCAAACAAGAGATTGGAGGGGCACTGAAAGCAGAATGAATCAGAGGTGTGTGCAGATAGGCAATAAACAGTGTCCTCACATACAAAAGCTCTTATTCATTTTTCCAGCAGATCTGGACGGCGGTTGAAAAACCGTCTGGAGCCGGTAATTCCCTCGGCAGCCTGTGATTTAGAGCGGACTCCCTCATCAACCCCCCTGCGAGTCGGCTCCGGCTCCTTTTCTCTCACGCCCAAATCCTGCTCCATCTCTCCGCTCCGTTAAAGGTTAAAAACGAATGCACGGAAGGAATAATGAATGCCTATGGCTTCAAAGGGCAAGACAACATATTCTTATGACAGGGTTTCTCACAAGAGTTTATTATCGCCTTATTGATTTACATATGCACTTTGTGTGGGGGACCTTTCAAAGGCTGCCTCTGGTATGCCCATCATCTGCTGGAAAAATAAAAAAGCCATTGTGTGCGGGGAAACAAAATACCGGGTTGAAAATGAGAGAAGAACTAATTGTGAG
The DNA here is from genome assembly GCF_951802725.1 of Rutilus rutilus. Classification (NCBI taxonomy): domain Eukaryota; kingdom Metazoa; phylum Chordata; class Actinopteri; order Cypriniformes; family Leuciscidae; genus Rutilus; species Rutilus rutilus. Next base: position 23,445,236 of record NC_140223.1, read on the forward strand.
ATTTCTGTCCTCCGGGCTGGCACATGAACAAAAGCACACTGACACATCACACTGCTGCTGACAGCCGGTACAAGTTCACAGTTTGTTATCCTGAAGTTGACAGAAAGAGAGAGACAGAAAGAGAGAGAGAGAGAGAGAGAGAGAGGGGAATGCTGGTGGGAATGCAGAAATGTTAGCAATGCTAAAACCAACGCTATCTAACTTTAGCTATTTGCCAGGGCACCTGCTTTGCACTAATGAGACCGTGATTTCACATTTTTCAGCTTTCAAATGAGAGATGTTTTTATAGCCTTGTTCCTGATAATTAGTATCAGTAAAACATGCACATCTATCGCACCTTTGGACCAGCCGCAACCTATTACATCTGAGGTGATTTATTTAGCACATAACTTCTTTTGATTTCACGTACTCGCATATCACACATTCTTTTAGTCCTATTAGTTGTGTTAGAAAAATTCATTCTTTCAGGACAAATTCAATTTTGAAACTTTATTAGCTAATTAATTTATTAGCTAGCTAACATTATGGAGGGAATTCATTAAAAAGATGCACCACATTTGTAGAAGGTATTTCAGTGCAAAATTCTTCATTCTTTCTGTACGAACACGCCTCCTTTCTATGAACAGAATTTTATTTTGTGGGCATTTTATAATGATGGAGAACATAATTGTAACCAGGCATGCGCGGTTTCTACATGCTACCGAGCCAATTTAGGTGTCTGGATCAAGTTAAGTTGATCAAATTGTGGTAATCTGCTGCATTTGGGACTGTAAGATGGTGAATTGTGCCATGCAAATTGTGCTCAGCACATATTTTGTGGGGTATTTGGACTGTTACCCAATTAGGTGAACTGGAGGCTAAAACAAAGCTGACAGCTAGTGCAAATACGCTACTATGCTACAATTCAGCAATTCATTTTTAGTGAATTCCCTCTTGATGTTTAAATGTATCCAACTAGTTTATATGTCAATGCAACTTTATTCTTCTACTGGTGAGCCAGTGGCTCGCTCTCCAGATGAACTTTCGATCTGGTCTTTTTTTCTTAAAGCACGGCAAAGAAAACGCACTCTAAAAACTAAGATAGCAGCTGCTAGAGTCTAAAAGCGCTAACTCTGGCAGGGTGGAGTTAGCATTAGGTGGCAGAGAACAGAGAAACTGTAACGGTGGTGAGCAGGGTACTTACAGCAATGCTGTGTCCGAAGCCGGAGCCGGGTTGGGGACTAGCAGCGCTAATGTAGTTGCCCACGCCGGAGTCCTGGCTGGTGGGGCCGTACAGGTCAGCCACTGGCCCGGGGCTGCTGGCTCCAGGAAAGGCTCCAGGCCGGGGCGGGTTGGTGCCTGCCGGAGAAGTGGCCGTGCCAACAGTGATGTGAGCAGGGTTGCTAGTCAGGACTGCTGGTGTGTAGTTTGACTAACAAGCTTAGCAAAAGCATGCACTATAAGCACAACATGTCATATTTTGTAAGGAAGTCTTATGTGTGTATGTCTACACAGCCTGGGGTGTTTTGGGAATAGCAGCCTAATGTGTTCTCATCCAAAAGGTATGAATTGAAAAATAAAGAAACTCTGCACATAGACACACACACATCGCACAAAGCAAACTAGTCAGCTCTACTTTAAGCTAGCGACTGCTGCAGCAATGTATCTCATCATTCATGCAGATGAAAGAGCGTCCGGACGCACATCGCCCGCATTCACATGGCATGCGTGCCGGTCAAGTAGGTTTTAGGCAAGCATAGAGAGCTGGACTGCGGTGTGATGAGATCTATCTGATTTTTTTCCCCTCTGAGGGCATCTGTGATGTTTAAAAGTGCGAGTCGCTTCCTTGCAGGTTCCTTTCATTATCATAACCTCACCCCTCTCATACACTCCCTTTCCCCCAATCTCATATCAAGTGCTCTACGCCCCATCCTCCTTCAAATTTGACTGCCGGTTCTCCAGTCCCTTTCTGAAAATTGCATGGGGGACTTTGCCACAACACCCCCTATCTAATCAACACCTGTCATTGAGAAAGTGGTCTTTTTTCTTTTTTTTTTAATATATACAGCAGTGATTATCTGGCAGTCAACGTCAGGGGGCTATCGGGCCTAGCAGCTGAGGAAATTGCTGAGGGTGTCTTGGGTAAAAAGGTTGAAGACTGAATCATGGAGTTTCCTCTCCACTGCAAGTGCAGCTCCACTTTTGCTAAAACTACATTTGGGTCTGAAAGCAGAAACCGTTAAAGATGATGCCTGGGAGCCGAAATTAAACACTCGCCAAGCGCAAAATTCTGCCTTTGGTGAGTAAATAAAATGTTGCCGGGTAACTTTATTAGGAACATAAAACAGTTTAAGTTGAATTGTAAGAATGGCTGTGATGTGTGCGTCTTCTAATGACAGAAGTGCATCAACTGTGCTTAAAGTTCTTTAACAATGCTTACATCGTCACTAGAAGTAAGGTTCACAAACACAAAACAAATCTACAGGAAATTATGTCTCGTCATTTTTTTTTTTTATGTCAGATGCAGTTTCAACAAGAAACATATGTTTATTCAACTGTCAAAAGGATTAATAAAAAATAAAAACACAGTGTCAACTAAACCTGCTGAAAATATTTGTGTTAATTGAAATAAAATAAAGATAAAATATTAGGTAACTTTAACTAACTGAAATGAGTTTAAGATGAAGCACTAAAATGACTAATAAATAAAACCTAAACCTGAACAAATTATGGCTAAAATAAATATAAATAAAAAGCTATATAGTAAATAAATAATAAATAAATCTAAAAAATTCAACTAAAATTAAAATGAAACCTGCTTATAAAAAATAAAATATATATAAATAGTAAATGAATAATACTGAAATAACACTGAATGGCAGACTCTGGCAGCAAAGTTTGTTTGTCGAAGTTAGAACCTCTAAACACAAATTCACGGAGCAGAAATACTGACAAATGTGTGAAAGGAGCAAGGAGGGGATGGAGGGGGTTTTGGGGGGGATATTACAATTAGACTATAATTATATCAGACCACTTGAGCCATGGCTGCTGTCATTCGCAGATGACCCCTCCATTTCATAGCTGTTGAGAGGCGAATTAAGGAAAATAAAAACAAATGCATGAATTAAATTAAATGAACGCGCTCAGAAACTTTGAGGCCCCTTGCTGTGCCCCGCTCATTTTTCTCCTACGCACAGCCCTCTATGACACTTCCATTAATAAGCGAATATTAAATCAAGTTCCTCCACAGGCGGAGGCCTTCAGATCAGCGCCCATTGAAGAGGGAGTCTATTACTGCAGCAGCCTCCAAAAAACTCAGGAGGGTAAAATATATCTGTATGAATGGAATATTAGCCCGGAGGGATCGGGTAGGAGAGCAAATACGTTAGATAGGGGGCAATATGCCGCCGTGGGTAAACTGAACGAGGTAGACTCACACAATCTGTCTGCTTTTCACATAAATGAGGACACAGACAACAGGAGAGGTGAGCGGCTCTACAGTCAGAGCTCTCACATCTAAATGTCAGCGTATCAAAATAGCGTCAGCTACTTCTAGGGATGATGGGAAAGCGTGTATTATCCGCTGCTAGATTTGAGTGGAAGGGAAGATGGCTGTCACTGGTGTACCACCTGTCTGCAACTAGACCACTGTAATATGATGCACAATTAAGCAAGGGAGAACAAAGTGACCAAATAACTATTTCCCATTTCTCGGAAAAAGAAATGGGTAAAAAGTGCACAAATAATTTAGTAAATCAGTATTTTTGTCTTGATTTAAAATTCAAATAATAAAAGATTAGAATCTTTAAAAGAAAATATATTCACTTCAGAAGCAAAACTTATTTAAAAAATAGGATTATTTTAATAATAATAAATTAGATTAAATATAAGATTATTTTCAGAGAGTATTTATTTATTATTACTAATATTTTAAGCATTAACCTTTTCAAGTAAGATTTATGCTTAATGATAATAATAATACCAATTTTATTATTATTATTATTGGAAAACAAAACAAAAATACTGATAAAGGTGATTTAGGTGATCAATATTTAGAAAAACTACATAGATCACAGGTTCTCCTAAATGTTAACTCGCATCTTGAAATTGTTCTCGGAAAGATCTGGATCACGAATCCAGATCACCAAATCACAAATAAACCCTTCTAATATAAGAGGGGTGAAACCAGCACACTGTAAGTGACAGCCCTGGTTAGCATCACGTCCTGGGCTATGACTGGCTTCTGTATTCCCAATACGCCTCCGCTAATAAGACACAGTGATTCGCTGTCTTTTATAGCCTTCAATGGGGATGTGCTCATTAACAGAACAAGAAATTGTTTTTGTAGCTCAATACTGCTGTGAAACTAATTCATACACATTAGCAACTATTATGGATTTATTTCAAAACCCCCCATTAAGTGCAATGTGTCTAAGAGCATGCGATCATTTAAAGACCAACTTTCATTTAAAGAAAGGGAAAGCGTCGTTATAGGTCATAAGACATCTTGGAAGTTAAGTACATTGCTCACAAGGTTGAAAGAAACGCAGAACATTAAAATCAACAACCGCCAATACCGTCAACATTCCTTGGCATTCCATAACTGGGATCTGAACCATAAACAGTCTGGTTGCTGGCGTGGATGTCTAATCCACACATGCCTCAATGTCTGCAAGACAGTTTACTAGTCATTACCATGGCTCTTGACAGCACTTATTTTTCTTTTTTTTTTCTGCTTAAGACGTGTCTTGTTTACTGCCAAGAGCTCAAGACCGCCTTCCTTTGAACTAGAGGCTACTGAATATAAAGTGGAGCACTACTGTTTTTAAGAGGACCGAACGTCAGTTCAGAGGTGCACTACCATAAAGCATTACAAAATATGCCAAGAGTTTGGGAATAGCAAAACTCTTCCCTTTAAATATGCTGTCAAAACAAGACAGGGGTTTTTTTTTTTTTTTTACCATGCTACACACTCTTCTCAGTTTCACTCATTAGTTTATGTAATTCTACATACAGCGGCCAAAAAATGTATTTGAACACTTAAGCCACATTTAAAATGTCAGAACTTATTTGCATGAGAAAAAATATCAAATTATCCTGCATATTTTTTCTTGCTATATCTAAAATGTCTATATTCCACTAGCATTTGACAACCAGAATGGGCCATTTAAAACCTCACAAACGTATGTTTTATGCAATATTTTACTTAGAAAGTGTGCCTGTGTTATCCTTTACAGTAAATTACACTTGGTTTGGTATTCTGTATGCATTGCAATGACATTCGTTCATTTTAAAGTGTGACTTTAAGGGATAGTTTACACATAAATGAACATCTGTCATCATTTACTTATCCTCGCGCAGCTCCAAACCTGCATGACATTTTCTTTGTCAGAACACAAAAAGTAGATCCATGCAATAAAAAAAGGATCTAAAATGACACCAAAACAACCCACTTTTGTGTTCTACAGAAGACAGAAAGTCACACTGGTTTGGAATGGCATGATGGTGAATAAATGATGGCAGAATGAACTATCTTTTCAAGTGTCTAAATACATTTCGGAGCCACTGTACTGTATACGTGAACAAACAGAATGAACACATAACAAAAAAGTATGCAAATAAAGGAATGCATGAACAATTTATCTCAATATGTGATACTGTGTCCAAGTGCGGCAACTAAGCGATAAAATCAACTTCCAACAAATGGCTTGTCATTTTATTCTCAAGTACATGAAGTCGGATGTTTAGATATCATTAATCACATGCCAGCAGGCTGACAGTTGAGCGGTATGGAGCCAATGGGTGTGTGATACATACATACGTGCCTGAGTATGTACTGCACAAGATATGAACGCATTAATTGAACAGGGACCGTGACCGCAGCCAAATCCCGCTTTCCCGGATATATCTCCGCAGTACATACGCATGTATACGTGCTCATGTATATACACTCCCTCAAATCCACAGGCAAAATGACAATGCTACGACACTTCAAGCAAACTGCAAGGATGCACAAATCCCTCGCTTTCCCTTCTCATCTGTCCACCCCTCTCTCGTTTTAATGAATGGCAGGGTGATGAATAAACGGCATGAATCAAATCAATCATTGAATGAAGGAGAGGCGGGTACACACCTGGGCTCTTATACTGATCCGGGCTGGCCAGGTGCTGGAGAGGGGAGTTGCAGGCTGATGTGGCATGCTCGCTTTGCAGCAGCTGAGCCGCCTGGGGGCCCAGGGAGCCATAGTCCGCAAAGGAGAAGGGGGGCCCCCGTTGGTCGCTTGGCGAGGAATAGAAACCGTAATCGGGGAAGCCTGGGAGATACAGTACAGGGGAGGAGGAGGAAGGGAGGAGGATGAGGGGTGGGACTCCATCATTGGGGGAAATAGGACTTTGCATAGTAATGTTATGAAGCAATGTTTACTATCTGACTTGCATGGTTGTACAATGCAGCGCGCACTGGGAAGATAGATAGATAAATAGGTGAGTTTGTAAAGCCACATCTCGCTGTTTCCCCTGTGTGTGTGTGTGTGTGTGTGAGAGTGAATGTGTGAAGACTTACTGGCCGCCACTGTACAGTACACTACTATAAACACTTGTGTTTGCTGCAGACGGAGGTACTGGCACACTACACATCACATAAGCATACGGAAGTCATGGTTTTAAAAACTTTTGATTGGAGATTACATAAAAACTGACTGACCTTAATAGTTCATCTGAGAAAGGAACGCTCTTTATTTGAAATGCTAATTTGCATTTCAGCATCCACAAATAACAAGCAGGAAAATAACTAGAATACCACTGTCTACAAACTCCTAACTAAACCACAAATCATGTGTTGCGTAATGTCATCCTCTTTAAAAACAGCAGATTTATAAACGTGAATAACTTTTCTTTAATATGTGAAAGTATTTGGAAATCATTGTTAAAATCTAAGGGTATGTTATTTGTTTTATTTTATTGTGCTCGAGTGCATGTGTGTGTCAATTTATTATCCAATCTATTACGAGTGAAAAGACGCTTTTACATATTGCATTGGAAAGTTTTTTGGAGTCACATAAAAATGTATGAATGTCATTTCATTAGATATCACAATATCAAATCAAAGTGCATTTATTTTAAACTAAAAACAACTAAAATGTTTCCCAAAAGATATAACATTTAATATAAAGTGAATAAAACTAAATTTGCTAGATTTTTGTGTCCATACCATGCCACTTTGTTTGAAATTTTGTATCTAATGATGCAATGAGATTCAGACATTTAAAAGTGTGACTTCAGTGTCAAAATACTTAGTATGTGTGTTTGTGCGTGTATACAGTACCTGTCAAAAGTTTGGAAACATTACTATATTTAATGTTTTAGAAAGAAGCCTTTTATGCTCACCAAGCCTGTATTTATTTGATAAAAAATACAGAAAAAAATATAACATTGTGAAATATTATTACAATTTAAAATAAAGGTTTTCTGTTTTAATATACTTTAAAATATAATTAATTTCTGTGATGCAAAGCTGAATTTTCAGCATCATTATTTTAGTCTTCAGTGTCACATGATCCTTCAGAAATCAATCTAATATGCTGATTTATTTTCAATGTTGGAAACAGTTTGCTGCTTAATATTTTTTTTTATAACCTGTGATACTTTTTTCAGGATTCTCTGATGAATAAAGTTAAAAAAAGAACAGCATTTATAAAAAAAAAAAAAAAATCTTTGTAACAATATACACTACCATTAAAAAGTTTGGGGTCAGTAATTGTTTTCTTTCTTTCCTGAAAGAAATGAACACTCTTATTCAGCAAGGATGTGTACAGTTAAATTGATAAAAAAAAGTGATAGTAAAGAATTATGTTGCTAGAAAGATTTCTATTTTGAATAAATGCTGTTCTTATTAACTTTTATTCATCAACGAATCCTCAAAAAAAGTATCCCAGGTTCCAAAAAATGTTTAAGCAGCACAACGGTTTCCAACATTGATAATAACTGAACATTAAATCAGCATATTAGAATGATTTCTGAAGGATCATGTGACACTGAAGACTGGAATAATGATGTTTCATTTATTCAGCTTTGAATCACAGATATTTTAAAGTATATTAAAATAGAAAACCATTATTTTAAATTGTAATAATATTTCACAATATTAGTGTTTTGTAGTTTTGATCAAATAAATGAAGGCTTTGATGAGCATAAGAGATTTCTTTCAAAAAACATTAAAAATGGTAATGTTTCCAAACTTTACACACACACACACTTTTTTTATTGTTTTCCTCTGCCTTAATTAGTTTCAGAGGATCCCAGATATACCCAGTAGAACAAATGAGGTCTATGCCAGCCTACATTTAAGAAGAGTATAGGGAGTGATAAAGAAATATAAATAAAATAAATGAGAAAACAAAAGGAACGTTTATTCTCTGATAGGCTGTAGCTGTGTTGCTCTGGCCTTCTCCAATCACTCATTAATTATCCACATCTAGTCTGCTGACTGCTCACTTCAGCCCAAACCTTGAGTCTGCTCTAATGCCTGCGGTTTTGGTCGCCAAACACATCTATTAAAGACCCAGAGATTTGTTGGTATTGCTTATACTACATGGCCTATACTGAATGTGAACACCAGTGTTAATGTCGAACAAAGGGTTTTTAAATTTCATCAACATTAACAAAAAATGTTTGTCACACTGTGAATACATTTTTTTTTTTTTTTACAACTCACTAAACCACTTATTATAATGTCATTTTTGGTCTTCACAACCAGGACTGTTTTCAAAAGTTGATTTTGTTAAAGGGACACTTCACCCATTTGCATTAAGCTTTGTATTGTTAGAAACCCAGTCATATATTATAATAAACGTGGATTTTTCATTAATTTTTCCCTGAGATGGGAGAAATAAGGATTTAAGTGTTTTACTTCCTGCTTATTATGACGTAAAAATCATCATTTTGCGTCATAATAAGCAGGAAGTCACATTTCATTGAAAAGTGTAGAGACTACAAACACTAGCTCCTCATTATTCCAGGGGGAGGGACCCGCGCACGCTACAGGCCTATTACAGATCAGTGGGTGGGACTTCACTTTCTGAAACTAAAAGCAATATCCTCCATCTTGTTTGGAAGCTAAGCTAACAGGCACTGTGGAGCAAGCTGTGAAGATATGACAATAGCGGAGGGTAACGTTACTCAATATGATGTAGAAGAAGAGGATTTCGGAAGTCTGATGCTCGAATCAGGTGTTTGTGGCTACCTTTACAAGCCGCATAGCGAAGAGCAGCCGAGGCAGAAGACCTGCCTGTCGCGGACGAGAAGCCCAGACTGGCTCGAGCTGGGGGCGGACTGGTGGCGCCGGTGATCTCACTATGCAACTACGAACCGCTACGAACACAGAGATAGAGTCCGTCTGCTGCAAAGAATTTAAACGATGCCAATTTCTCCTGGACGAAATCTCTGAATCAGACGAGGACACGGACGTTTGTGTTGTGAACCATCCTAGTTTCGCACCGCATCTGACTGAACATCCCGGTAACGTAACCATGCAATAATTCACCACTTCGAAAGAAATACAAATGAGGAGTAATTCATTAATGAGTTCGCCAACTAACTAACGTTAGACATTTTGTGTGAAATGAATTTCAAGCTCCGGTGGTAGCTAGCCTTATGGACGGATGAGTGATTCATATGCTGTTCTGGATTAGTGGGAGTGGCTTGCGCAGCTGTGCATTGTGGGAGTTACTTTCTTTCTTTCCTCGGTCAAGAAGGCACCAAATTCAAAATTTATTTTACATTTCGACTACATATATGACCCACTTTCAATAAAGATCAATGTTCCCATGGGTGAAATGCTCCTTTAAATGTTGATACATTTTTAACTATTTCCCAGCTAGTGTTGGTTTTTTTTAAGTTGCCATCCACAGCGATTTTTATCATTTTCACAAATCTTTCATGGCCCCCAGAATATTTTGCAATATATCAAAAGAAAGAACAGAGCCTCTGAAAAACAGAGAAAAACAAAACAAAAAAAGTTTTATTCTAGCTTCATTAATTATTTCATCATTAACACCTGAATGTGGGTAAGTTTATTAAAAAGCAACATTTTGGACAAAAAGCTGAGAAAATTGTGTTGTCAAAGACTACAACGTGCATAAAGCTTCAATCGCTTGTTTCTGCTGCTTCTTCGCCTGTGTTTGATCTATTACGAACTCTTTCAGAAGATGCATTGCACCCTCAGTCAATTTCAGTCAATAGCAGGGAAAGAGTTAAATTTATACATACAATTTCAATATTTGGTTTATGCAATTTCAAATTCATACTGGTGTAGAACTAATTAGAACAGCTAATTCGCAAGTTTGGTTATTCCATAAACTCATATTACTAACAGATGCATAAAGACAAATATAGTCATGCAATCTCATTCCATAAACATATAAAGTAGAATGAGGTGCACCAAAGCAAAGTCCATAAAAAATATGGTTTTAAGGACTCTGGCGTGGAAAAACTTGACTGGCTTGCAAAAACCCCAAACCTGAACCCCTATTGAAGACATTTGAGAGGAATCAAATCCCTGCAACCCGAGGAGCGGATGCTGTCAGGAAGGATTAACTCCTCATTAACACCAGTGGTTTTGAAATTAAATTTTCAACAAGCACATACAGGTGTGGAGTTTGCTGTCCACACATTTTTGGCTACGTAATGTACCTTTCTCAGGCGTCTTTCCAAGAAAATGCTAAATGAAATATGTGTTAAAAATTCCTGTTATTCTATTCTGTTTCAGGGACTGCCAAAAGAGAACAGTGAAATTCACAGGCACAACTACTGAAAAAATGCTTACGATCAGTAAACAGAAACGAGCATGAAAATCCCCATCCTGCCAGTACCTACACTCCCAAAAGCGAATAAATCACATATGCATCCAGACGTTCGAGCTCTCTCCCGCTAACTGCGCAAAAACGAAGGAAATGCCTGAGGTATGCTCAGAATCTTCAAGTGTTTCGGATTCTCGGAGAGGAGGGGAAAGCCCACTCCAGCGCGCACATCTTTAATCATTTAAGGAAAGCAACCAAAAATGCACTTAGGCTGAATCCATTTTTGATGGGCCTCTCTAATAGATGGGCGTCCTTGAGGTTCAAAGGGAACCCTGGACGCGCCTCTTAATTAGACAAGCTGCCATTCCGTCCTGTTTCCCCTCATCCTCCTAATTAGATCTTTAACAACAAACAAATGAAGACCTTTTACAGGCGTGTGCAGCATGACCCGCCTCGTCCCCGCCAAAGGGTGGGGGTTCAGAGACGTCCTTTTTGTCTAACACTCCCCGGCCCCGGCGTGTGCAACAATGGCTGAGTCCTGCCGCAATCTGCATAAATATTCCGCCTAATTTCCGTGGAGCGGGAACGGCGGGACGCAAAATACGACATTACCGCACATACAACAAACACACCTGGTTTCTTTGTTAGCAGTGACATAGAAAATTAGACCTGAAAAGCTGTTCGTTTTAATGCTGTGGCAGGAAAGGTCTTATCTAATAACGGCCTGCAGAAATTATATTTATTATCCAGGTAGATCACGTCCAATGACAGTGCTATCTGAAGCAGAAACACGGAATAAAACGCAGTTAAAAACTGCCCATTTACTGTCTATAGAGAAAGCCATCTGGCGGAATAGGGCTGCTTGATTACCTTCGCCGGATAATTCTCTCTCTGAGCGCATGCAAATGATTCACTTTGACCAAGTGGAAGTGAAAAAAAAAAAAAAAAAAAAGTGGAGCTAAATTAAACACTGCCTTTTTTAAACATCAAAAGTTGCCACAATAATGGCTCCTCTGTGATGTTCCATGGTATTGTACGCTGCCAATCAGACAGAGAATAGCACTCGGAATGTTTTATGCCTCTGTGAATAACTCCGGGATGAACGAGGACGCAGGGTGTGAGTTTTGTGTGTTCTTCCATTAATAGGCACTGTGAACACTTTCCTTTAACTGCAGCCCCACAGTTAAACTACACAGAAAGCTTAATATCTTCTCTTCTGCTTCCACAAAAAAATATACCGAACTGTGTTGTGTACCACGGGCCTCTCCCCTTCACTCAAAGAGAAATCTAATTACTCTATAATGGCAGGTTTGGGGGGAGTGTGTGCATCGTTGACAGGTGATAGATGTTTAAACTCACTTCCCCCGACTTGATGAATAGTGGTATAGAAATGTGAAGCGCTCGTTCACGGTGGGTGTACGACAGCACCTCGTCTATTCATCATTTCGCCTCTACGAGCCGCACGGAGGCCCGCAAACACACTCTGAGGTCGTGTCTGAACAGCTGGGAGTAGGTCATCCAGATGTGCCTTTGTCTGGGCAACATCTGTACTGAGCCCAGACCCCCCAGCAAGGGGAGGGACGGGGGGGCTGACATGGGAGCGAGCTCAGAATGGATGCACTCTGGAAGGTTGTCAACCGCACCATTACGAAGCCCATCTGGGTGCTTCAGAGCTGTTGCTGAGATGAAAGCACTGGTTGCTTTTTACCCCCCCCCACCCCCCCCACCACTGCAGCTTTGTGTTGTTATACATAATATCTGTCAGAGCAGCATCAAGAAACAGATACATAAATACATGAATACGTAAATAAGAGGCCCTTTTATCAGCTGTTTAATGAACAGAGAGTGGTAATTTGTCACTGCTAAAGGCACCAACACAGCACTGGATAGTCTTTTTTCTAGTCGCATTAAAGTGAAGGCCGCATCGAGTGACAGCCAGTGCAAGATTAAGACACGAGCAAGATAATGAGTGGTCAAAATGATGCTCGAGTTAAAAATAATATTTAACAGCTGCTTTGTTAATATTTAACAAAGCTTTTATTAATTATACGATCTGTTTAACACTAACAATGAGGGAGTCATAAGTAAGGAATAAAAGTTTGACAGCAATAAAAGGTAAGGTGGCTCATTTCTGGTAAAACACATGCCGCTCAGTTCGTATCAGACTGAGACTTTCTGTCCTGAATTACTCCTTATTTGTCAAAATGGACATTAACTGTGAACGCTAGCCCTACAGGATGGTATTACTGTGCCTCAGGCAGTCATCTTTCCTTGTACACGAACATCTACTTGGCTAACATTGTTTTTTGGACAAATCATGCATAGGCCTGCTTGTATTTATCTGTAAGGATATGGTGAATGTGAAGTGCTAAAGCTCTAGATAGGCATAAGATACATTTCTGTTTGAAATGTTATTCACAGAAAAGCTGAAATCTGTCAACATCTTACGTCATCATATACAGTAAAATCAAGTATCATAAAAAATACGCCAACACAAATCAAAACAAAATGACACCAATATCCAAAACAAAAAAAGAAAGCAAAAATATAAACAGATTGCAAACAAAAAACAATGAAAAGCAAAACAAAAAAAGCAAAGCAAATAAAAAGCAAAGCAAAAATATAAATAGCAAAAAAAAAAAAAGCAACAAAATGCAAAACAAAACAAAATCTAAAAAGCAACAAAATACAAAAAAATAATAATCAAAACAAACTACAAAAAAATGTCCAAAACACTAAACAAAAAGCAAAATTGACAGCAAAATAAAAAGCAAGCAAAAAAAAAAAAAAAAAAAAAAAAGCAACAGTTCAGCTTCTACCTGTTTGTTTTTGTCTGCTAACCCATTGCTTTCTGCTTGAGAGCAAGTCAAATCAACATCTTATTTAACTAATTGACCCCTAACTTCCACATCAGACCACCTCCATTGAGGACTCTTGGGTCAAAACAAACGATTCAAGGACATTCTTGAGATGAGCTCTGTGTTTCACGGAGACACTGAAATTCTGTTCGTCCAGCAGAAAAGTCTTAGTAAAACTAAAATGTGTTTGCAATGCAATTTAACATTGTTGCTCCGCTACTGAAGAAGCTAAAAAAAAAAAAAAACTCAACGTGGATCAGGCTCAGCGCAGTCAGTACGGCTCACACCTGACCTGTCAGCAGTCTATTACCACAATTAGCCTGCTGATGTTAGCGAAATACTGCCATTTACAGAGTCTTTTCATGGGGGGACGATGGAAAAGCTGACATTTCGCAATGTGACTTTCAAACACTTCTTTAAAAAAAGCTCAAGGACTGTGGCCTGCCTTGGAAATAGCATTTCACACAATCATCTACTCCAGGCAGAAATGTCAGTCGCAGAGAGGGAATCCGTACACTCGAACAAAAACACAGACTGCTGTTCTATAAAAAGCACTGACCCTGCAATTCCATACTCAGAGACATTACGTTTTATCTCTCGGTCTCTCAATCTCTCTCCACTCGAATAAAGCCGGTAGCACTCTTCCTCTCAAACAAATCCTCTACTAGGTGTCAATAAACTTGTCAAATGTGCCTCCAAATTAGCTTTCGAAATTTCCGAACATCCACAATTAGCTACCTCATTTCCACCTATGTCATTTTTAAAGAATTACAAGTGCCCTTCGCCGCCTCCACAGACAATCACTCTCCATTCAGAGATGGTCTTTTCTAGTCGTATATTTGAGTAATTATCATTACAACATGTCCCTTCTAGCTAGAGAAGGCATCGCATAATTCGTCTGCAGATAATGTTTCAACGTTAAGCCTTGAAAATAATGAAAAACCCAGTTTTGCGACTAGCGCTCACACCCCTGAGCATAGGGCTGGACATAGGTAGAGCTGTGGGAAAGCGGACAGCTAACCGCAAGATGGTGAAAACATACATCTATCTTCATCAGGAGCGTGACAGACAAGTATGAAGTGCGTTTCATATTTGCAGCACGGGCGGCTGGCACCGTAGAGAGGCTGGCCTAGATTGCACCTGTGGACACCACAGTGAGCGAGGCAGACACAGCTGTAGTCCAGGGCCTGTCTGTCAGGATACCACAGCTAATGGAGAGTGACACAGGTTTTCTGTGGCTCCCGCTTCTCTAACTCACACGCGAGTGCACACTTTCACCTCGCTGAAGAAAGAAGAACAGATGGAGGGAGGGGAAAAGGATGGAGAAACCAGAAAGAAGTTGGAGGGACAAGTCTCGCCCCAGGGAGCCCGGTGGCCCTTTGTCCCCGGCCCAGGTGAGCCGAGGTGCTGAGGTTGTCAGGTCTCCAGTTCTAGGATGTGCTTTTGCGAGATGTGCAGTGTCAGATAACTTCTGAGAGTCATCTCTCTGCATGTGCCAAAGAGCTGAGAGGAAGTGGGGCGGCGCTGCCAGAATGTCATTCGATAAACACCCGGTTCACTCTGACACATGCTGCAGGAGGTCTCAATAAGTCAGATGTTGTTTTACACGCCTCCTCTGACAAGTATCTTCAAGCCGAAGGAGTGTAAATGAGAAAAAGTACTTGCGATCCACAACACTAAATGTAAAAAGCAGAAGATCCAAAGAGAAGAGACGTAATGCATTCTTTCCAAACACAAGCTAACAGACATGTACTCAAATCTAGATCTACGGTTTCTATCAGGACCACTAGAGAGGCATGCAGTCAACTAACAGACACGTATAGGTCCAAGAAAATGAAGCAGAGAGAAATGGCAAAGATTGAGGAAAAAATTAAGCGAGAACAAAAAATAATACTTGAGGTGGGCGGAATAAAGAATGAAATATTGATGAGTGTTAAAGGATTAGTTCATCCAAAACGACAATTCTTCGTCATTTACTCACCCTCAAGCTGTTCCCAGACTGTTAATGGGGACTGGAGCGTTTAAGCTTTAAAAAGGGATGGAAAAGCACCATAAAAGTATCAAAAAAGTGGACTGTGAATGAATCATTCTGTGAAATGGATCAACTGATTCATTGGAGGTTCAAAAACAAGATTTGTTCACAAAAACCAGGGTTACTGGTTATATATATAAAATATAAAAATATATATATTTTTTTATAATTTATGTTAAATTGAAACAAAGCTGAATTAAAATAAAATAGAAATATTAGATGAAAAAACAAACTAAAGGAAAATTAGAAATGTTGGCTTCGCAACATAAATACATTTTAGTTTAAGAATGTTGTTATACAGTACATCATTGACGACAAGCCTAGTGCAATGGTTTATGGCATTAAAATGGAATAAAAAAAAATAAAAAAATAAAACTAAAACTGAAAAAAATAATAAAAATTATAAAGATGATAAAAGAACATAACAAAATTAACTAAATATTAAACTAAAATGAAAATCTAAATATTATAAAAAAATATATATATATTGCACAAAACTCACATTTCTACTGATCTCAGTACCTCTAATGAATGCACCAAGGGCTGATGTCAAGATTTTCAGTAAGTCGAAACTGAAATTTCAGTCTATGTTTTACATATGCATCACTTTTAAGTACATTTAAGTACATACACATACATTGTAATGGAAAAGAGTGAATTTCTCCTTTTTTATTCATCTGAAAAAAAGAGTCAGATTTTAAATAACATGAGGGTGAGTAAATAACAGAGTCTATTTTTCTGAACTATCCCTTTAAGCACTGCAGGTTGCACTATGCAAATATGGAATGAAAATAATACTAAAACTCAAGATAGAGATATACATAAATAAGAGGACACAGGATGAAGGAGAAAGAACAAGGGAGAGGGGGACGTACAGGAGCAGGGACAAACCTTCCACTGGAGTGTGACCAGAGAAGAGTGTGTAGAGAGGAAGTCAACTGGTGCAGTCTTTGACTTACACACACTGGCTTTCAAGCAGGACCAAACCAAACAAGAGAGAAACAACAGAAACACGACCATCGGCCCGGCGTCCTACTATACACCAGCACATCAACACGGTTGGTTTGTGGGTGTTTGAAAATGAAACGTTGAAATGCCACTTTCAAGTACTAGATGAAATCTGGGGTGCGGATACATGCTATTTCAGCAGTATGTACTGGCCTTAACAAACATGCTGTAATATCTTTAAGTAAATGAATGGTATGTAAATTTAACTATCATAATCAGTTTAAAACGCTAAACCAATCTGAAAAGAAGCTTGTAATGAACATGTTCCAAGACTCTGAAATAATATCTGCTGATCAGTCCTTACTAACTGAAGCGTAATGCTCTATCGCTACTAAGTGATGAACTGTTTCATAGGCCATACTGACACAGAGAGGTCAGGACGGCTCGGTCTATAAATAATGAATCCCATTCAAATCACACACACCGTTTAGCCTAGCTAAAGTATGTGTCTCATTTATTTTATTACCTCACTGCCAACCAATAATCATGAGATAGAAGCTGCTCTGGATGACTCAAGATCAGGGGTTCTCAATCTTCTTCGTTCAAAAGTTTGAGGTCAAGATGTTTTTTGATAGAAATATACATTTTTTCAGCATTAAATTGAATTGTATTAAATTGATCAAAAGTGACAGAAATCTTTTGTAACATTATAAATGTCTTTACTATTTCAAATAAATGCTGTGCTTTGAAATTTCTTCACATCAAAGTATACCAATCCTTTTTTTTATATCAGTTTCAACATTGATAATGAGAAATGTTGGTAACACTTTACAATAAGGTTTACAGATTTGGCAAACGCTCCAGTGCGTATTTGTGTTCGCTCTTTGGAGAATGTCAAATGTTTCTATTTACAACGTGATTTTGCAGCGGTAAGCAATATCCAATCACAGACTTTTTTTTTGATCACTTGAAGGCAACGGCCAATCAGGGGTGTTTAATTTAGTCAGAATCCACAGAGTCGCAAAACCTCTCATTAACAAAGTGCAGACACGATGTAAGTAAAAGATTCATAGTGCAGTGCAGACAGCTTCATTGATTAGAACGGAAGTTTGTGAGATTGCAGTGAACTAACATGAGTGACAGTTTTTTAATGATTATAAAGGGAGCGGTCTTTGCATGCTTTCTAGACTATATCATTAATTTAGAATTTGAATTAAAGTTTTGTTTTTCATGCTGCTAACATGGCAACTACCACATATAAATGCAGGATTCAGTCTCGAAATTGCTATGGATGACAGTGATAACCATAGCATGGGACAAAAGTATGGCATGTCAAAATAGATACGCATTAAGGAAAGTAAATGCTTACTAATAAATTAACAGAAAAAAAAAAAAATGTGTATCAATATTTTAAAAAATTCTATTCTAATCATTTGTAAAAGTAATGACTTGTAAATAATCTTAAATGTCTCACTGCACATTGCTATTCTTGTTATGGTGGAGCCATTTCTTACTCATTACATCTGCACTCTCACTAACTTTAGAAGCAGTGATTTGATTCTGGAACCGGGTCTGTCTAGGTTGAGAAGAGAACTGTAATATTGCATCAAGCAGGTGGAGGAAGAGCAACAGCTCTTGGATGATTGACGGAGATTATGCAGCGATGAAGATGATCTGCAAGGGCCGCCTGCAACATCACCATTTTGCCAGAGAACTACGCACAATAAAGTGCGACAGCTCGTCTGTCAGAGCGGAGCCTCTGACTTTCACCGTACCCTTGCCGGCAGGTTTGCGCAGGAGTTAACTGACTGACAGTCGGCACGCAAACACATCTCATCCTCCGCCTAGCAGCAAATGTATGCACAGCAGGGGTGTATAAATTGTGCTGCGCAATGGAGATCAGTTGGGTAATAGATGATGAGGTTCTCGGAAAAGGTCATCCTTAAATGTCAGTGCTCTGTCTCAATGGCTTTCTCACTTCTGTCACAACGCAACCATAGAGCGACTCCATCAGTCACAAAAGAGTGCAACTGTGCCATCAGCTGAAGACGCTAGCCACGGGGGGTGGGAGGGTGGTAAAATAACTACACTGGCCTAATAAACTTGGTCCAGTGGGCCACGTCCTTACCTAATCACATTCCTCTCCAAAACACACAGTATAACCCAAGCTTTCAATGTTCAAATGAAAATTAAGCTCACTGGGTCTGAATTTCACAATGCGAGCCTCGTGTATGACTTCTTCGACTCATTTAAAAGTCTGTAGACGCCATCAGCTGAGAGTTATTTCTCATGTAGCTCTCGTTTTAAACTCAGAGCTCGCTCCAAACAAGCCTGGTATAATTCACACACATTAAACAGCAACGAGATGCAGAGAGCTATGTTTTTTCAGGCTAAGTTGGTTTCTTTAGCCGAGTGCTAATCAGAATCAAACTCGTCTGATTGGGTGGAGAGGCATGACTGATTGGCTCACGCTCTGTCGACTGCACTCCTTCAAACCATGCGCTGAGCCACTTTTACGCCTGTCTGCCAATTACACCGGGGTGGATAGCTGTCTGCCGGAGAGCAGGTGTCAATGGAGCAAACTCGAGTATGTGCACGAGTCAAAATATGCAGTAAACGCATGCGCATCAGCAAAAAGGTGTGTACACACTATGTCAGTGCACTGTAAAATAATCTTTCAATAACTTTTATTTTGGCAGATAACCTCAGTTTTAAAGGTTGAATTAATTATCAAATGCAGAAAATGCGCAAAAAATGTAAAGTCAATTTTTACTGCATTTAGTATAAGCAACTTAACTAGAATATTAAACTTACACTGTCAAATTTGGTGGTGAGGCTGCAACTAGCAGACTTCTGAGCATGCTCAGTTTGAACACTGATGATGCACTTGAATAATATATACAGTACACTTCAGGACTTAATTATATATATAATCAAATCCGTGGTCACAGTTTTGCAATTCAGTTTAGAAACCATACTCACAGATTCTTAAATTGTTCCCTCGGTTTATCAAATTGTGCCCAAGGATTAATGAACTGTACCCACGAATTTCCAACTTGTGCGCTCAGATTTATAAACCGTACTTTCAGTTGTTCAATCTGTACCAACAAATTCATAATCCATGCCCACGCTTTCACAATCCTTTCCTACAGTTTTGCAAACTGTACTCACGGATTTGTGGTCCATCCCTCATTTTAGAAATCTGCTTCAACTATGGCTCACCTATCGATTAAATTGACTGCTAATGTAGTAATGTAGTAAAATAATAATAATAATAATAATAATTCATGATTTTTCCTGGGTCAAAAATGGTCTTTGGTGGTGGTGGATGAACACGGTCATTCACACACACAGCAAGTACTCTACCCATGTGAACTACGAGCCCAGTACTGACAATAAATCCAAAATACATGCAAAGAAACAGTTTATAATAATAACTTATCATATTTATTCATGAAATAAAAATAATCACAGTCAGGACACGTTTTAAAACAAAGTACTTAGAACTGTTTTATATATTAAAATCTGTACATTTAAATGTAAAAAAGATTAATGATTTCAAAAATGAACAACAAAGTAACACATTACATAAGAAAAAGTGCCAGGTCTATTATTTAGCATTTGACAGAGAATCAGATTGTTTTGTTCCGTCCACTGCTACGGTTGTCTATCGGATTCAATCGCGTATTTAAATATGGTTGTCAATGCAGAAACTTTGCAATGTGTAGTTATCCGTCCCCGCAATAGCCAAGAATTTAAGCATGCAGTTCAGACAGCTGTATTCACTTTAATAATACACAATACCACGATATACAAAAAGATTAATTAACAGAAGAGTTAACGAATCGGGAGCTTGTTCTGTTCTTGTGTCGGTAGACTACAGATTCCTAAAATGAGGGACGGAAAACAAATCTTTGCAAAACTATAGGAACGGATTAAAAAAGCATGGGCACGGATTTAGAATTTTGGGGTATGGATTGAAAAAATGAAAATACGGTTTACAAATGTTATTCATTTTTAATTTATTTTTTAAGGTTTATTAATCCGTCGGCATAATTTGTTAAACTGAGGGAACAATTCAAAATTTTGTAAGTACGGTTTATAAACTGAGGGTAAAAATTGCAAAACTATGACCACGGATTAGTGGGATTTGTTTTTTTTTCTCCTACAGGTGACTTGCTAGGCTCTGTAGTTTTTGGTCAAAGCATGGGGACTTAACTTAATGCTCAGCTTAAGGTAAAATACTAGCTTATTGAATTTGGATCCACAAGTAAAAACCATTATTATTTTTGAGTTTTGACTACTTACATTATGTTTGAACAACTCTAATTAAGTTGGTACAAAAAAATAAGTTGAATATACTCAAAGTCAAGCTGGTCGCCTAAAGTTTGAGTTTTCTGAGTTTCGGATTTTTTACAGTGCCGTATGTGTGTAAATAAACTTGCCACCTGCTATGGAATCACTTTCTGATGGCCAATTAGCCAAGGCCATCATTTCCCATTGTGCTAAAGGCCAAACGTCAGTGAGAAGGCCGAGGGCTGTTCCTCCCTGCTGTTTATTTATTTAAGTATCCTTGCATCTTACAGACAAAGTCAGATTGATAGATTAAGCTATCCAGCCTCCGGATCAATAGTCACAGAGGAACGAAGAAGCGACTGGGAACTGTTTAATGTGCACACACTGTGTTTTCTAGTCAAAGCCGAACAAAATTTGTCCGAATGACGGAAGAAGGCATTAACGACCAAGAGCACCAATGATTAAATGTGAAAACCCGACAAACCATGAGAAATGAAAAGGCTCCCACGTGTAAGTCTGTTTGTAATGGTGTTTTGTGTGTGTGTGGGGGGGGTGGAAGGGGGGTTAGCGAAACAAATACAGCAGCTACGGTAAAGTACAAATGGCAGCGAGAGCAGAAGCCGGCCCCTGTGCCCTGATCTGTTACCAGTTTCACCGACCATAATCCTGACATTAACTAAATTAAGAAAACGGGGGGAATAAACGGTCTCGGACCAATGGGTAGTGGGCCAACTTCTGCCAGCGCCATAAATCACATCTACAACAGGAAAGGAGGGGAAGAAAGCAGGAGCCTTGAGTCCTGTCCTTTCCTTCTAACTAAAGACTGTGTGTATTTGTGAGTGTATATGTGTGTGAGAGAGAGGACAGAGGCGGCTAGAGTTAAGAGCAGCATGAAGAGAGCAGCAGTCACACAGATCTACGGCCAGAGCGTTTACCTGGCCCTGTGCTCTGAGGGTATGCTGCGTAGCCGCCTCTTCCACGGGCCCCCCTACCTGAGCCACGCGCTGCCGCCACTGCTGCCGCCGCCGCTACGGGACCGTACGCTGTTGCCGGGAAGCCTGTGCGAGGGGTGGGGGTGGGGAGAGGATGGGGTTGAGGAAAGAGGATAGGGGATAGTGGAGGAGAAGGCAGAGGGATTGAGAGTACAAAAAGAAGGAAACAGGACAGAAAATGAGGAGGATTGATGAAATTAAAGGCGAGGAACAGGGTGGAAAAGGGGAGTAGAGAAGGAATGAGAGGAATAGAGAGTAAACAAAGATGGAAAATGGTGTAAAATGAGTAATAGTGAAAGAGTAAGAGGAGAGTGGATAGTGGAGGAGAAGGGAATGAGAGTAC
This sequence comes from Rutilus rutilus, assembly GCF_951802725.1. Taxonomy (NCBI): domain Eukaryota; kingdom Metazoa; phylum Chordata; class Actinopteri; order Cypriniformes; family Leuciscidae; genus Rutilus; species Rutilus rutilus. Next base: position 23,467,479 of record NC_140223.1, read on the forward strand.
AAAAAGAAGGAAAGAGGACAGGAAATGAGGAAATTATAGGTGAGGAACAGGGTGGGAAAAGGGAGTCGTGAGGGAATGAGAGGAATAGAGTAAAAAGGAGGGAATAGGGTGTAAAATGAGGAATAGTGAAAGAATAAGAGAAGAGTGGAGAGGAAACAGGGTGGAAAAAGGGAAACGTAAAGGAATAAGAGGAGAGGGGATTAAAAATGAGGAGAAAAATAGGGAACAGTGAGGGAAGAGAGGAAAAAGAAACAAGAAAAAAGGATGTAAAAGGAGAGTTGAGAATAAAAATAGGGAACAGGGTGGAAAATGGGCATTAGTGAAGGAATGAAGGAAAGGAGAGAAGGAGAGAAGGAAAGGAAAGGAAAAACATGGAACAGGGTGAACAAAGTGTAAGGAGAAGATAGAGTGGTAAACAGGAGTAGGTAAGGAACAAGAGGACAGCAGAAGAGGGAAGAGAAGAAACAGGGAGGAAAATGAGGAGTAGTGAAGGGAGGAGAGGGCAAAAAAAGGAGAGGGAAAATGAGAGGAGAGGATAAATTAGAAAAAAAAGCAGGATCAAGCTACCTCACAACATTACTGACTCATAAAGTTGCTGCAGTGTCGGTGCAGGTTCTGCAGGCTGCTGTAATACACCGTTTACAGTGGCCGTCTTCCAAATGCGGAGGAGACTGCAGTGGCCCTAATGCACTCTGAGTATTTCTGCATGGGTGACCACGCTGCTCCTTTGCTTATCTGTTTGGAGCACACAGCAGGAGGGCCACGGCCGAGCATCAGACTTTAGGATATGCTACTGAGCTTGTGCGGTCAAGTTACTGTGATAAACTAATTAGATTTCGGTTTTGATACACATTTAAAAGGACTAGAATGCTTTAATGGTGGAAATATAACACTGCAGTACACCGTTATTCAACAACCTAACATTAGCCTGAAGAAAACAACTCACTTTAGACTGAAAAAACAACAATAGTGAAAATGAATCCTTTTATTTGTTGGAATAAATTCAATGTGGGACTGTAAGCTAAATATGTCAGATTATATTAACATCCTGTTGATATGTTTTGACATCAGTGGCATATGAAATGTCTAGTCAGTAACACTTTTATGCACTCAAAATGTATTAAATGGTCTTGCTTAAGGTAAAGTGTAAAAAAAAAAAAAAAATCATACAAAATTACATTAATTTTTATAAAAATATGTGACTGATGAAAATGAAGAGTATTTTTATGCACAAAAAATATATATATTTTTTTACATTGCCGTATAATTTACATTGGCCTAATTTCATAACATTTAGTCATTAAGGTTTGTTTTGTTGTTGTTAGCATCACAACACACACAAGACATTCATTCATCAAGCAAATGAGAATTTTCTACTCATGCAGCTTTATCTTCCATAACACCTCGTACAAATCACAAATTCACAGTCTTTAAAGAGCTGAAAAGAGACACGAGACCAGGGGCGAGTCAGAAACCACAGCTCGACTTCCATAAAGGCAGAGAGGAATGAAATCCGGCAAGAGCCAAAAAGATGATCCAGCGCAACACTATAGGGTTAACTCCAACCATGACCGGCATCTGCAGCACAAAGGCGATATGGAAATGGCTCCACGCTCCCAACACTTTGTAGTCCACTTAAGTCACTTATCTCTGTGCTGCCGCTTATGTTTGGGCGGGAGAACGAGGGAGCGAGACAGAGACGGAGAGTCGTAAAGCCGAGCAGGCGAATCGTCCTCCGGTTTATGCCTTGAAACTCAATCAATCAGGAGGATAATTTGGTCTCCAGGCAGTGTGAACTGATGCTACAGCCACACCGGGCCCCTGGTGCTGCACGGGCACCGTGATTTGTGAGCAGGGCTGGATCTGGATGAAAGAGTCTCCATATCCTTCCCGGTTTAGTGGCTCTTTATGGTGTTATTACGAGATTAGGCATCAGGGATTAATTGCTCGCTTCCAAGTGCCCTTTAATTCACTTTAAGTGTGTTACACAGGGGAAAGTAACAGGTACTGTATGGCATGGCAGCAAGGGAGAGGACGTGATGCATGTGTGAAAGTAAACCGACTAGGTGAATGCACTACAAAGTCCAAGTTTCATGTCTACAAGACATTGGCTTGATGGTTGTATGCATGACTACCTTCCACTGACAACAATAGCTCTGTTCCAAAGCCTAGAGAGCTGCCTCTTTGCCTAAATAGCAAGCTGCCTTCTGAGGCAGCATTCTAATCATCATGGAAACTCATAAGTGACTGTTTTGGAAAGGGGATCAATCCTGGGATGTGTTTGCGTTCACACAGAAGGCACTTTAGCAAATCTATGGCAATTTTTTTGGATCAATGCTCTGTGTGAAAGGGCTACAATAGAGTCTGATGTTAGCATGTTGCTAAGCTAAGGTCACGAATACCAGGTAAAATAACTTTAATTACCCAACACTATTTTTTTATCAGTATTGAAATAAGTTATTCCTTAGAATTTGAGAAAAAGAGGTAGTTCACCCAAAACTGAAAATGATATCTTACGATATCATACAGCTTTGGAATGACGACAATTTTTTGGTAAACTGTTCCTTTAAGGCTCATATTGCCTTAAGCAAGCAGCTCACTTGGTCTTTGAACTGAGCAAATGAGCACTGTGGCACTATTGTACATGGCGGTAACATGTCTTGTCTTCTGTATTTGTGTGTGCTTGGAAAAGAGAGCTAGAACGTGAGAGCATGAGTGTATGCCCACGTGTGCGTGTCAAAGAGACAGAGAACCACTCAGCTTGCTCAAATCTGCAGTGTTCAAACATCATAATTAAATATTATCATTTTAGTGAACAATGAAGGACATCCACTCAAACGCTTCGTCAAAGTCATTATTATAATATAAATATAATTATAGAGCAGCTCTCTAATTAAAACACACATCTTTGGCTGCAGCGGTCCGTTCATGATTGAAAGCCAATAGACAATAAGTGGGTGACACTGGCAGATGGTTGGGTTCACATAGAAGGATGGATGGTAATTAGCCCTGTCTCTTACGGGTTCCCTCCTATTCTTCAGCACAGACGCCCTCCAAACCCTCATATTAGTGGCCTTAATAACCTTTCATGTGCTGCTAATGCCTAATCAAATAGGAGTCTTTAGGACAAGATTAGCTGTAAAACTGAACAATGGGGCCGAGTGCTTAACATCCAGATAAATTAAAGTAAAGCCTATATAGTAGCTAGTGTTAAATATTTCAGCCAACAATTAAATTTCTAGCGCCTGTCGATTGATGATTCTTATTCAAATGAAACAGTTGCTTCCAGTTAAGAGCATCACCGTCGACTTTGACAATGTGTTTTCACAGCATTTCTGAAAGAAAATGCGGAAACCCTGAATATGCTGCATGTATGAGACAACCAGACCTTAAAAAAGCAAACAGATTAAGACAGATGTGTATGTGTGAAAACATATCACTTATACACAGCGTTGGGGGTAACATGGTAGAATTGATGCACATTAATTTACTTATGTTGTCCACAGCCAACAACACTGCTTCAAAACAGAACAAAAAATAAATGCATTACTATATATAACGTTTTATATACAGGAGGGACTCAATAAATAAAAAATAAAAAATTACATCTCTACAAAGGCAGCAGGAAACAAACATCTTAACATGTCGCTAAACTAACACAATACTCTAACAATACATTTTAATCTAATTATTTCTGATCAATACTTTTCAGGTAATAATGATTGAGTTACTAAAAGTGAATTACTTTTAGTATATAAACTTAATAGTTTGCCCTAAACTAATTTTCTCACCCTCATATTGTTTGGACCCCACTGACTTTGAAAACACCTTCTTTTTATGTTCCACACAAGACAGCAAGTCATACTGGTTTAGAATGACATGAGTAAATTATGAGAGAAGTGATTCATTTTTTAGGTGAACTACCCGTAAGCATGAAGTTAATTCCGCAACATCACACTGAGAGTATTCTGCATCATCATCTGAGAGGCTGCATTTCACGTACTGTAAATATTAGTTTTAGTCCCACTTATCAGTCTCTTCAGAAAAGAACCGGCTCTTGACATGAGTAAAACATCTCTCAGACAACATGCACCCTGCTGTGTCCCGTCAATACCGGCGTTAATTGCGGAGCTGCTGAACTCTATTTTTGATTTTATTTTTCCTGAGCGGGTACCTCTCCACCCCATAATCATTTGTTTGATGTCAATATTATATGCGGATGCCTGTGTGCTAGAGATCTAGAAAGTTCTGGAAACAAATGACCTACTCAGAAAGCGCAAATTAAGAAAGTTAATTCACACATCTCGTCAGTGCTTTGTTCCTGAAGAGGGTCGGCGGGGCGAGAGAGGGGGACGTGGGGTGGAGGGGTGAGTGTTATCCCCTAGGAACAACTTGGCAGAATCAAATCAATTTCATGGCCTCTCTATTACTGAGGACATAACGCCAATATTTAGCTTTCCACTTTTACCCATTTTTCCAGCCTGTTTGCTCTGTCAGTGGCCGTGCTCGGCTGGGCCGGATTGGCCTGGAGTAGGGACAAGGACACATCTGTTCCACCCTGGAGCCCTGAAGGAGATGCCGTCCTCACTCGTCCCCTCTCTCTCTCTCTCTCTTCCACGCTATTTCCTCCTGCTGCCCCCACACTTCTTTTTCTCTGCACCCTGAAGTCTTCTCTCATACATTTTATGAATCTGCAATTTTTATTTTACGATCGCTAATGCCTGTTTGTTCTTGCCAGCAGTCCTCTGGAGACATTCCAGTTTGGACCGCGCACCGTTTGTTTTCTTTGCTGAATCTGTGAGTCATAGACATTAAATAATTAGACATGGTCGATCATGATTTTAAGTCATAATGGCCATTAAATGAGATTAGCGGGGCTGCTAACATTAAACAGAAATGGCAATACATCTGATGAATTTGATATTGAATGCATCAGAACATCATTTAAACCACTAATGAAACTGAATCAAAGAACAGGAACAGTGCCCTTGCTTTTGAACCACACTCAAAAAGCACTATTAGTTGACATAGGCATTATAAAAGACATTCAAGAAAGAAATGAATTGCGCAAAAAAATGCGAGTGCTAAAAAGGAGGATAAAAGAAAAGAGCAATCTCGCCAACCATCTTTTCAAACGAGAGGTGAGTCATACTTCTCTAGTAGAAGCCCTTGACTTGAATTACTTTCAAAAGGGCCTTTCTGCAGAGCTTTCAAAGACTGCCGGGAGCTTGGGCAATGAGGCTTCCAAATGCACAAGCCTGAGTGGCGTTCGCCAGCAGAGAACTCCTCCGTATTACGCCCTCCTGCTCACATTTACCACTAATGAGGGTGCTGACGGCGAAGGAGACACGAGATATGTCGCCGCTCCGGAGTGTACGGCTTCGGGAATTACAGGTGTGAGAATCGTGGGTCAACGCTGACTGTAGGGGTTCAGTTGCTTGTGGCGGAAAGGTGTGAATTCAGCAGTGATTATTTAGATGAGGTGAGCGTTTACCACATTCAATTACGGTTACAGAACAATTACACTCGTGTCATCCAGGACCATAAACAAATGATGATTTGAACACCATAAATGTTATCGACATGAATGATACCTTAAATCGCGTACTATGTTTACGCTTTGTGTGTACATATTGTTTTTGTGGGGTTTTTTTTCACACGGTGAAGAATAGAATAAGGTAAAAAATATATACCATTGACTAATAATGAAAGTGCGGCAGATCTACATCAAGGGACAAAAATATAATACTAGGCAGAATATTCACCCAGAATGTTCTAGCAACCAACACAGCAAACACCCAGAACAGCCTAAAAAACTATAGGCGAACCAATGAGATCTGTTCTAGCGCGTCAGACAAGCACATTCAAGCTTCCGTGTTTAAAGGGATAGTTCACTTTGAAATTAATTTTTGATATGTTTTAGCTTACCTCAAGGGCATCCAAGATGTAGGTGTCTTTGTTTCCGCAGTAGTTTCAATTTTGATATTTTTAGGTCAAACCGTTCTTGTCTGTCAGTCATATAATGCAGGTCTATGGTCACTGTCTCAAAACACAAGCACAGAGTCCAAATTAAAACAATTCCCCACGTCCAAATGAAACAATTCCCCATCATAAGTACACATTGATGGCCTAAGACACGAAACGAGCGGTTTGTGTGAGAAAACGAACAGTATTTATATCGTTGTTATCTCTTGAAAACAGCACACGTCCAAATGATCTGACGGCGCGGGCGGGTATAGATATATACATAGATGTCACCTTGGCTACGGTTTCGTTCCAATGAACTGCAGTAGCGAAGGCGACATCTAGTGTATACATCTATACCCGCCAGCGGGCGGGTATAGATATATACACTAGATGTCGCTTGGCTACGGTTTCGTTCCAATGAACTGCAGTAGCCAAGGCGACATCTATGTTTATATCTATACCCGCCCGCGCCGTCAGATCATTTGGACGTGTGCTGTTTTCAAGAGATAACAACGATATAAATACTGTTCGTTTTCTCACACAAACCGCTCGTTTCGTGTCTTAGGCCATCAATGTGTACTTATGATGGGGAATTGTTTTAATTTGGACTCTGTGCTTGTGTTTTGAGACAGTGACCATCGACATGCATTATATGACTGACAGACAAGAACGGTTTGACCTAAAAATATCAAAATTGAAACTACTGCGGAAACAAAGACACCTACATCTTGGATGCCCTTGAGGTAAGCTAAAACATATCAAAAATTAATTTCAAAGTGAACTATCCCTTTAACAAATCAGATATGCACTTTTGTAACGAAATACTGAAAAGTAAGTTATTTACTGTTTTTTTTTGTTTTTTTTTAAACCATCTGAGAGATCATAACACATTGCTATGAGTTCGTCTTGTTTTGGACTTGACTGACAGATTGGCATTCTGGCACTGCAAAGCTTCATGCTTTCTAAAATGAAATCCATTTTTTTCTTTTTGTTGCAATTATTCTGCTTATTGTACATATAATATAAAATAAGTTTATACCAGTCCAGTAGTCCCATATTCATAATTGTGACCACACAGTCGGTTTACAATGTCTACCATTGTAACACATGTTTAATTCTACCAATATATAGAGAGTATCTTATTAGAATTATATACTATATGTACAGTATAATTACTGTAGTAATAGTTTGGAATTACTTCGTAGTGATAGATGTCCCTTTTTTTCATTTGAGCCCCTGAGCACCCTCTGCATATCCCTGTATACATTGGATTGATTTTAATAACTTTAATGTTCTTGAAGTGTGAACCATGCACTAGTAAAATACAAGTATTGGATCGAGACTCGCGGTATTGGCAGATACTCAATATTCAATGACTCGGATCAGATCAGGGACACAAACAACTTGAGCGGGAGTCGGGACATCCCTATAAAAAAAACGTATACTCAGAACACCCTGGCAACTATCTAAAACACCCTCGCAACCACCCAAAACACCATCTGACAACCACACAGAAAACTCTTAAAACACCTAAAATATTTTAGCAATCTCTACAAACCACATAAAAATCCTGCAATTCTTAGTAACCACCTAGAACACCGTAGAAAGGAGGGCTGTGCGATTAATCAAATTTTAGTTTTTGGCTTACAACGATAACGGAAAAACAATACTCAATATAAAAATGATTATAGAATAATCTATAGATAAATCTATAGATATAGATAAAAATGAATGCTTCACGCCAGCATTCAGTTCCTTTACAGTGGTGCGCTTTTGCTCCTTCATAAAAGGCCAAACTTAATGTACAAATCAGTCAAATCATGTAATACTGACGTTCATACAGTGCATTCTATTGCTGGACTGTGTGCGAGATCCGAGAGGAACGGAACACATACAACCAAAGTATACTTTGAGCTTTGGGTACATGCCTACACGGACGAATAAAAAAAATATTAAATTCAACATACCGTGTTTGGAGAATACTCACGTAAACAGTTGCTTATGTCTTAATTGAATGTGTATCAGTATATTGAACCCATGCATTAGGTCTTGAAGTGACAGCAGCCTAATAAACCAGCTGATGTCTGTGTAAAGTCATTTCACTTGGCGGCCATCTTTGAAACGGGCAAATATTTCAGCCACGCAAGAGCAGCTCCGATCTCTTTGAATGGGTTCTCCAAAGCTCTTCACCAAGCTTACAAATAAATTTCATATTTGAAAACAATGAAATCTGACAACAACTGTCTCATAAATGTGGTTTCTTATGTCAAAATAGCGTCAAAAAGATAATTAGTTAATTTCAGGCTCGAGCAGCCTAAGCGCATGTCTCAGAGCATTGACTGTTTCTATAGCAACTAGAGCTATATAATGACTTTTCCAATCAGGGATTGGCTCTTATATTCAAAAGGCGGGACTTATTCCGCCATATTGCACTTTCTCCCATTAATAGTAATATGAGTGCATCGTCTTATTATGTCTTTGTCACTAATGTTAATCAAACAACAAAAGAAAACAAGAGAATCACTCACTGTTCTTGACTGAATGACTTATGTAGCTTTAATAAGAATCAAAGCAAGTTTAATTCATACAGTAAAGACTGTATATTTTACATTTGATTATTCAATTTCTGTAGAAGGCGTAAGCTATTAACTGAATACTGATTTAGACTTGCATGAAAAACATAAATCCCTGTTTATTTCATTTGTATCTTTGTCCTATTGTTTGTAATGAGCTTTTTAACTAAATTACTTTTGGTCATATCGCCCACACATAATCGTGTAAAATATTCATGATTATAATATTGACCTAAATAACCATGATTGTATTTTTTGTCATAATCGAGCCGTCCTAATAGAAAGCACAAAAACACACAGAAGACCCTAGCAACCACCTAGCAACCACATAGAACACCTAAATCCACAGTGAGTATAATAAAACATAATACAAATCAATAAAAAACTACATAATATAGGAGAAAGTAAGTTTACAAGAATTATGATTACCTTTATATCCACTCTGAAAAGTGTGAGAATGTACTATGGTCCACTCATGATCAGAGGTTAAATAAACAAGCAATGTTTTCATTGATCTGAGAAGCACATTAAGGGGAAAAAACACCGGAATATATGAACGGCCACAGGGAGCATCACATACAAGCTGTGAAGCTGTGTCTGACTAATAGTGCATCTTATAGAGCAATTTCTGAAGGCAGAAGGCATGACCAGATTTTTCTAGTACATCCATCATCTCAGGCCTGTATAAAATAGGCCAGGAGGGCTTTCTGAATATCATCACAAAACAGCCACATGGCTGGGTACTATACATTACAAAAGATGTGACATTAGCAAAGGATGTATAGCAAAAGCTAAGTGTATTTAAACCTTACAAGCTAGGCTAGTTATTATACATTTGCATACAACAGTCATTTCACCTGGTTTACATATGCTTAAACTCTGAGTGGGAAAATGGTGGATGGAGGGGTTGGAGGAAGACGTATGTAACTGTACCCAGGGGAAGAAGCTGTGCAAGGGGAGGCAGTTCAGAGAAGACGCCACTTTACACGAGCCAATAAAACCTACAACCACTCAAAAAGAGAGACATTTTTTTCAAAGCGGTAATGAGCAGCAAAGAAAAATACATACCAGTTCTGGTGCACAGAACAAATAAAGTAAAATAATAGCCTGACACCGCTGCATACATATTACTGATAAAGCTTTAGCTAAGAAAATGCAAGTCAATGCCTAAGAATACAACAGGGAATGCAAAGGGCTAAGTCACCGCTTCTGAATGTCATATTGATAAATGTCCAGTGATGTAACCAGCTCATTAGTTAAATACAGAAATGTGTAATGCCATGTGCTCGGCAAACAGGATCTTAATTCAGGATCTAAAGTTCAACTCCAATCGAGAAAGGAAGATCAAAAGGGTGAACAATGCAAGAGCTGTGAACTTTGTCACTCTGCTGAAGATCACGGCATCAGGGATTTGAAAGATCCGGATCTGGTCGGCCTGCTAATGTCAGAACCTGCCTAGACATCAGTGAGACCTCATACGGCTAGAGCAAACCAGTCCACCTCCCCCGCGGCTTCCTGGCCCCCTGGATTCAGGTCCAATCACTGCCATCAGCATGAGCACATATAATGAGACTGAGGCACAGGGACAGGTCTCCTCCACTGGCCGCCTCCTTGATGAGGGCAATTACTGGCCAGACAAATACTATATCTCTGGAAGAGGGGCATAGGGATTATTCCAGGGGGGGAAGGCAAAGTCACCCACTCATCAGGCCAGATTCTTTAAGAAGCTTATCTGAGGGCACTGGACTTCTCATTGATGACCATGTGAGAGGGGGCAGATCTGTGGTTAGTACGAGAGACAGAAATGGCTAATGCTAATCTAATTGTATAGTAGTGCATCTATCCATACATCTTCTAGGCTGTGCTGCAAATAATTCACATTTCTTTAGGGATATAGTGCTTGTAAGGCAGCATAGGTGAAGTGCTAAAGTTCTGCAAAAATTATCTGGCCAGAGGAATGGGAGACAGTGAGAAGTGGCCCCAGCTGTCAGAAAGTGGCTATTAGCTGAAGCTGGCAGGCCAGGAAAAGCATCATCACTGACAATTATTTTATTTTAAGTACTGACTTAAGTCAGTGGGATACTATCAAACTTTAATCTTAATTTTTTTTTAAGATATAAAGTTTTTAAAAATGTTTGAGAAAGCAAAGTTTGAACCTAAACCAGGTAAGATGCGGCAAGTATATTGCAAATAATTTGTGCAAACTCAATGCGAAAATTCTACATGACAAAATAAATAAATAAATAAAATAATACATAAAAAACACACAATATAATGTAACAAAAAAAAAAACTATATATATATATATATATATATATATATAAAAATTCATAATATAATGTAACAATAATAACAAAATACAATAATATGATAAAATAAAAATGTTGTATTGTGGTATTAATTTTATATCTGTACAGCACATTGGGCAACTATGGTTGTATTAAATTGTGCTTTATAAATACTAAATAAAAAAACACTTTAATAATGTAACAGAATAAACAAAAATAAATAAATACAATAAAAACATAACAGCATAAAATAAATACATAAAACTAAAACAACAAAATAATAAATAAAAAAACAATTAAATGTAACAAAATAAAAAAATATATACAAAATAAAAAACAACATTAAATAAATAAATAAAAACACTACATAATATAAATTAAAATGAAAGAAACAAAGAAACCTACTAAATGTTCTGTAGCTTGTTGCTTGGCGTAGTAGGTCAGGACAATAAGCAGCTGTTGCGTTGTATCTGGTTAGGGCACTGTGTTTTGCAGAAGTAATTATAAGAATATTGTGGCTAAATCAATAAAGGAAGGTTGATCTTAAGTTCTGTCTTAACTAACCATGTCAAACAATGAGCTATAGGACAGTAGTGAAATCGTCTCACCGGTTCAAATTGCCTCTCCACTTAACTGTACGTTAAACGTAAAACGCGTTTTGATTGACTGTGATTGTGCAGTGTCATGTGACATTTTGCAGAGCTTTCCTAAAGGCAAAAGAAGGCGCTCCATTCAGAGTTCCATGTCTGAGTTGTGGATCTGATACAAGCTGATAATTAAACCCGTACTGGTTAAACCGCCTCTGCAGTGCAGAGTGGGATATGACAGGGATTCAGCCTGACTGTGGGGAACAGCGGATGAGTCATCAGTGTGATTACAGCAGGCAGGGCGCATGAGACAGGCTGTCTAATCTATCGCTATGAGGCCACCTCCAAAATGACCTCTGCCACCATGCAGGCAGTTTACTCCGTAAACACACACAACATCTGCCCACCGCAGCCCACGTCAGTCAAGAATTACCCCTAAATGAAGCGGCGGGATGCGTTTATAAGAGCCATGTGTGTGTGGCGAGTGTGTGTCCGGCTCAGCGGTCCCCGTTTTGAGCATGTAACATGGTGAATGTGTTTGCCTCGTGCCTACTGAGTTAATAAGCAGCCTTTTCAATTAGAGCTAATTTGGGTGAAGAGCTGAATGGGGTAGCACAGCTGCAGGAGACTTCAATGTTGCCTATTCATCCACTTTCTCTCTTTCTCTTTCTCTCCTCCTTTTATGATCCTCTCCTTACAATGGGTCAGGGAGAAGAAATTGTGCCACTCTCTCCTAAAGTCTGTTGGTGCTGCCAAGCTCAGCGGGGCAGGGCTCATATCATACATTCCCCTCAGCAAGTGCCGCTCGCAAGTTCTCCGTCTCCCTCGCCTCCACACAAAGAGTGTCTGTGGTCAGCCAAAGCAGCATCTTTATTTATTTGTTTGCACTCCAATATCCTGCAAGCCTGATCGTGTTATCTGTATGACGGGGCCGGCGGAGAATAGAGAAGGGCCCCGTCCCTGACAGCCTCTGTGTTTGCATAACTGATTGGGCCCTAATCAAAAGTGAAGCATCAATTCCAGCCCTCTCTCTTCTTCCTCCTGAGAACAGAGGGATAAATGGAGGAATGAGAGCTAAAGGATGGTATTTTAACACGTTGTTTGTTCCGACTGGGCCGAGAGGGGCGGCGACCTTGATGTTGGAACATCCTTCAGTTCTCATCAGTGCCAGCCGCGTCAAACGCCAGAAATCGCGGAGGAACAGAGATGAGGAGAGATGATTCACCGCTCGGAAAACCAAAAGCGGTTGACGGCTAGCGCGGGGAGAGATCAAACAGAAATAAAAAAAACACAAAACGTCAACAAAATCGTACTCAACAATTATCTTTGATAAGACCACCTCTGCTTGCACTCCTCTGGATCAATGCAACTTTAATCTACAGATTTACGGGAAAATGAGAAGATCTTCTCTCACAGCTTGGGGAAAGTCCGATGGATCCACGGGCTTGCAGGATAGACACTGAGCTTTGGATGTGCTTCTCGTGGATTTATAGCCTCTGAAACACCCTTTTCAGTCTCATAAAATGAGAAGAACAATGTGTGTGCGTGTGTCCTGGTGAATGGGGAGATAACAGTGAAGGTGGCCTGATGCTGTCAGCTGTTTCTTATCTTATCTACCAACCAGAGGATGTTAGTATGAAAATGACAATGGCAGCAACACTTGCTCAGGAGCTCTGCCATAGCACCATTGGTTGTTTATGCCTGTATGTCTTTGAGGCAAAGAAAACACTAAATCCATCCGTGATCAAAATTGTTCCCGGAGGAGGACTAGAAAGGTACATACGCTGTATATCGATCATACACACACACGGTAGCATTACAGGGCTTTATTTTTACCTGAGTGCCATTGATAAGCAATTTATGGTTCTTGTTTTCATTAAAAAACAACACAGCAACACGGTAACTTGCATACATGCACAGACTGAAAAAATGTGCGCCATCCCCTGTGACCTGTTACAAATCCAGTCACCTGCACGGATTACAAGAAGTGCCTTGAAAAAAATTACCTTTTCTCTTTTCAACAGTCAATTTCTAACCTTCACTGCAACCAAGCTTATAGCAAATCCCAGGTGCTACAAGCGGTCTGGAAAAAAAAGCTTTTTTCACCCTATATGTTCAACACCAAGGTCATTGACAACATCTGAAATGGAAGAGTGAAGGGACCCTTTTGGATTGGCACTGGGCAGATCATTTTACAAGAAAAGCTGGGGGATTAAATGAGCGGAGGAAAAAAAGCACCTTTTTGCACTAGAACTGCAGTTTAAGTCAAGCGGTTTGCAGCCTATTTTCCAGTGAGTCATATGCCAGCAAGACCTTCAGCTCTATATCCAGGGTCAATATCACTAAAAATATGCATTTGATACACTCGATTGCTTTTCAGCTAGTGTTATGAGGCTTTTGGCATGGGCGGACCGGCATGTGTTTATTCGTTCAGTTATTTTTAGCGTCAGGTGGGAGTTTAGCGTTTAGATATAGGCCTACACATATATTTGTAAGGGTGACTTAGTTACGTTTGCTAGACTCAGAACTGTTGCTAACATGGCACTAGGCTAAGACTTCTTGCCGAAAAGAGTGAGCCCACAATGATGTTTTAATCCCCCTAACCAGGCTTAGTCACAGAAGCTCTTCCTCAAGCACCTGCCAATTTACACTTCCTCATTATCCATTACTCTAGCCCATCACCCCCCCCACCCCCATTTATTTATCTTGGTCGCCACTGGAATATTCTGTCTGCACTCAGCGGTTAGTTTGGGACGCCTGTACAGATTGTTTGAGGTTAATTTGTGCGCTGGCATCAAAGGAGAAGACAGCTAAAGTTTCTCAATGCAACAAACAGCCACCTTTACGCTTAACAACCAAGTCAACAGAAGAATTTCATTGCCAGTAAGGCCTTTTGAGTGACTGACAAACATGATAAATTTATATACATAAATAAGGTTGCAACCCCTCCTGAAGATACTCTGATTGCACGGAGATGAGAGAGGCTACATATACAGCTACATGTACAACTGAGGATCAATTGTGTAAACAAAATGTCGCTTTGAAATTCGTCAAGAGCCGTGGTCTTGTGTTTATGAAGAACATTCATTTGAAGTTACTCTAATTCTATAATTATTCATGATTATTACATTAATGCAAAGCATCAAACAGCAGACACGTCAACATGGACTAGTGCTTTCCCTGCTGAAATTGACAATATATCTGCTTGGACCAGTCTAAAATTGTTTGCTGTTTTTGGAAAACCAGTGTGACAAACTAATGGGTCCAGCCACTAAATCACGTCTGCCTAAAAGTAATACATAAATATAATAAAATTAAATTCTGGCTTTCAAATGGATACTTCCTGGGGTTCTAAACAGACTCAAATCTACAGGCTGTGAGACCAAATAGACCAGCTTAAACCAGCTAACCAGACTTGCTTAGACATTTATTTATTTTTATCAGTAGAGATGCAAAAATAAACACATGTATCAGAAATATATAAGGTGCAATTAAAGGAGATTCACTGGGCAGTATTAGCTACAAGGTGTCAAATTAAGTACACTCAGTAGTACCAGATAAACCACTGAGCAGAACATGATAAGATATACTACGCACGTTTCAGACCAACAGGTTACCAAAGGCCAGTTCTGAGAAGTGGGCTATGAAATAATAGAGCTGCTTTGCCACATCACATTTATTCCTGACAAAAAAGACCTGTCTTTGTCAGGATGGCCTAAAACCCTGCTGAGTCAAGATTTTGCCGATTTGCTGAATTGTATTGTGTAGTATAGTTGAACGTTTGAATTATCTGTGAAAGGAGCGAAAATGAGAAGGCCATGGGCTCGTTTGTAGCTCCCACGGATTTTAAAAGCATCACGTATGGCAGTGTTATCTGCAAAGCTACAAGCATGTGGATGTGGGGCTTCAGCGGGGGGGCGAATGAGGCAATATGTGTGTCTTTGTACATCAAGATGTATACTGTTTGAGTGTGTGAATGTGTATTTAAGTGTAAAGTGCCACGGTAAAGTTTTTCAGCATTGGGGTGTAGCGAGAGGCAGGGATGGGTGCGCATTGATGTTTGTGAGTTTGCCGGTCAGCAGGGAGGCCATTACCAGACAGCAGCAGGAGAGAGAAGCACCATACAGAGCTTAACAAGATGGAACTTACCAGGGAATTGGTAGCTGTAGCTTGGGGCGAAACCAGTGTATCCGCGGCCATACGTTGCTACAATGTTTGGATAACCTGTAGGGAGAGAAGAAAATCCAAGGATGTGATAAACCGCTCAGACCGCCCAGAGCTTCCCTATCACACCAATAAATCAGTATGCCATTTAAAACACACATACACACAAGAAGCAAGTGAAAACAGCTCCTCTTTCACCACATAACCGCAGCCCTCCCCGCAAGGCCACAATGTAACAGATTAGCTGGCTTGCAAACTTCAGTTTGCAGTGATGAACAGCATAAACATCACAAGACACAATCTCGCTTCATTCCCTGGGGCTCATCCCTCTTTTTCCCCTTGCTGAGGGAACGGACATGTCTGCGGCTGTCATCTCTCTCTCCCTCCCTCCTTTTTTTCTCACCTCTCCACTGTCATTGATCGATAACCCTTCTTTTATAGCCCGGGCTAATCGATCATGAAGGACACGACAGCGCAAGACAATGGCAGGCTGATAGTTGTGGCAGGACATCACGGATTAAAGTCCCTACGTGCCGTGCAGCCTCAGCCTCCTGCGCGCTAATACTGACAGGATGGCACGAATATGATTGAGCGATTGCAGAAGTCATTCGAAAGTGGAGCGAAACACTGCAAAAGCATGCTAAGGCCGCAATTTGTTTTTTTTAGCCCACCTCTTGTCGTCTTTGCTGAGGCAGAACTTTTTAATGATGACGCTCGGGCGAGTGAGTTGGCTTCCCCTTGACTATTTTATTATCTGAAATACATCTTGTTTGAGAGTGAGGCGAAAACACGCCATCAGCAGCGTTTACAACACTGGAACGCATCCTGCTCGTGCTGTTAAGAAAAAGTGGGATGCGACCCAATGCACATGCTAAAGTTGTCTCGCTGCCAGCATTTAGCGGCGGCCCGCCGTGTGTCCCTCTTTACCAGGCCAGAGCCCAAAGACCCATTGTTCTTATTCTGTCACAATGGCTTATTACAGTGTGAGCCTAGACACTAATTATCTGGCCGGCATTCAAACAGAAGGAAAAAACGTTTTCCAACGCAATCGAACATATCAGCCATATTGTTGCAGTGAACGCCTGAGGGAGCAGGCTGCTATAATCGCGTGAAAACAATATATATAGACACTATTGTGTCGTCACCTTCTTTAGGACTCTACAGAAAGTTTGTTATTTGCCATCAGCCCCATTTCTTCCCCCCCAAACACACCTGAAAGATCTTGCTAATAGTTATTGGCTGCGCACAGAGCGAGCTTGCACCAAATGATCGCTAGTGGCTTATCCTTGGCTCTCGGCCACAAATGTGAGTTGGTGAAGAGAATAAATATACTCCACCGCAAGTTAGGCTAGACATAACACAAATCAATTCAGTTTGACATTGCAGAGGCAGACTGGTGGGAAGTAGTCTATGTGAAGCTATTGATCCTGTCAAAGTTTCTTTGGTGAGGGTCAGCGCTATAGTAGAGGCTTAAAAGAAATAACTTGCTTTTATGAAGTTTTCTGTCGTTATTGACTGCTTCTGAAAGGAGGCTTTTTGTGCCGTTTGCGGTAAATGCTATGTAAACCACAGAGTCAGTTTTAAAATCAAAGACTATTCTTGAGGAAAGTTCATCTCTGAGGGAATCAGAGCAAGGAGGAGGAATGGATAAAAGTATTAAATACACTACTGCCAAAAGTATAGAGAAAAATGTTGCAGAATCCATCTTCCTTAAAGGGACAGTTCACCCAACAAAAAAAAAATTGGTCATCATTTACTCAAATTCATGCCATTCCAAACCTGTCTGAAGATATTCTGAACAATGACTAAGTCAAAATGTTTAAAAGAGGATATTTTAAAGAATGTTTAAACTATTTTTGTCTCTACAAAGAAAGTCAGTGTGGTCCAAAACAACATTGAAACCCACTGACAAGAACAGTATCTTCTTTTGTGTTCTGCAGAACAAAGTCATAATGGTTTGAATGACATTATGGGGAGTAAATGAAGACAGAATTGGCATTTTTGGGTGAAACGTTGAAACTCAATGACAAGTTTTCAGGATATGCCAGTCTCCATCTTTTCTGCTCCATAAAAAAAAAAAAAAAATTCACCTAGCAATATTGCCTCTGAAATACATGCTTGTATGTTCTGCAGCAAGTTGGCCATCTTTAACTTTGCTCCTTCCAAGTGCTGTATCATATGTTTACAAAGCCTTAATATCTGAGCTCCTCCGTCTCTCTTGAGACTACAGTGGCTCTGTGTACTCTACTCTTACAGAGGAGCAAATGCCAGATGCCCAGACTAAATATACATGACATGGGCTTTTCCTGTGACATTTAAAGAGATTACTTTAAATGTAGAGGGATGGGGTTCTGTTGACAGTAGGGGATTAACATACTGGTAGGGCCAACACCTATGGGAACACAACGCAGAAGAGAGAAATCAGCAGTGCTTCCAGGCCGTATGCAGAAAAGAGACTCAGGTGCAAATAATACATAGAAAAATAAAAAGCTCACAGGAAATAAAGCAAGCATTGACTACAATGTAATCAGTTATTCACATTTTGTTGATTCTCCCTCGTTTTTGATTATAGTAGCCATTGACCTGAACTTTGTGCATGTGTCATGCTTAACTTCTTTCCAAACCTCCTCAAGTTTTTCCCAAAGTTGAGCTTCATTTGAAGACCTGCATGACTTATCACAATTCAATTTTATAATTTCCCAAAGGTTTTCAATGGATTTAAGGTCAGGTGACTGAGGAAGTCACTTGATGACTTGAAAATGCTGAGCATGAACACTTTTATTGCATGCACCTTTGTTGCATTTGTGTGTTTGGGATCGTTATCATGATGGGAAAAAACACATTTGATCTCCAAATACATGCTCCATACGTGATTACATTGTGCTCAACATGATTCCCAAGTATTGGTCCATTTTCAAGGTGCCAGCAACTGTGTAGATCCTTCCAACACCTGCTGAAGACATGCATCCCCAATACCATTATGTTTCCCATGCAGTGCTTAACAATGCAGTGCATGCATATGGCATTAAAACACTCCGGTCTCCTCCTACGAACATACCTGACACCATCCAATGCTAGGTTGTTACATTTTGACTTGATGCCACTTATCTTCCATACTCTATACGCCTTATGTTCTTTGGCAAATGCAAGGTGTTTTTTGCAGTTGATAAAACTAATTAATGGTTTCTTTACTGGTACACAACCTCTCAATCAAGTCTCTTGTAGCAATTGGCTTACAGTTCAAAATGAAATTGGGGGTTCCTCAAAATGTCTATTTTGCTTACCAAGGCTGCATTTATTTGCACAAAAATACAGTGAAATAGTATAACACATAATTATTCTATTGTAATATATTTTAAAATGTAATTAAGCAAATAAGTGTGAAAATAGCCGTAAAGCAAATAGCCACATCTGCAACTTCAATCAAGAATAATGGTCTGCTGTGAAGTGTGAACAGTCTATGCACACAAAAGCTCATAATAATGCTTTATTTGTGAGAATACCGGGAAAACAAAATTTGAACAAAAAATGTTTATGCCACTTTTGGCTCAGCTAAACAAAAAACAATATTTTAAGGTACCAATTTTTCCCAGACACATTCATCCACCACCTTGCGAAAACTATTTAGCTACATTTTCAGACCTAAATGGCTCTCCACTGCGTTTAATGGCCAAGCTGAGCCTAAGTGTCGAGCTGTGGGCTCAAGAAAGGGGCACACCAAGAGACCAGCACCAGAAGCACCAGACTGCCATACCTTTGACGTTCAATAAGTGGCAAGACTGCATGTCGCAGTCACGGCCCCTTGCGGGAGACTGAGCCAGACTAAAGGAGGAGAAAGACAGGTACCTGAGCCCAGGGAGAAGACTCATTAAGCCACGCCGTCACCACGGTAGACACCTTCCGTCTCCCGGCAACGCTGTAAATAAAGACTGTCACTTAATCTGGCCTAGTGCCGTTGGCCTCGCCCTCTTATTTGCGTTATTAATATGCATGCTAATGTGCCCATTTTATGGCTCAACAGTTTCGATTCACTGTAAAATCAATTATCCATCTGGTAAAGCTGCACTTTGCGCTGGCTGAGATGTGTATTAATTTTAGCAAACATACATGAGGCCCAGCACAATAAAGATAAATAGCCCGATTAGGTGTGGTAAACACCGTTGCTCAGAGCGGGGCTCTAATGAGATTTCGGCACATAAGGAATTGAGGTTCCTTAAATAATGAGCCTTGTTGATTTTTGTATGCAAATTACCAAAAGGAATGTTTCGCTGTCCTGCTTTCCAATTTCATTTAGATAAGACGGTGTTGCGATCGAGTGAGCGCGACCCCCTTTAACCGGCTCTCTGCTCCCACTGTCTCAGTCTTCCTCCCTTTCGGTTTGTTCAACACTGATCTGCTTTAAACCCTAATAAGCTCATGACACCCACTTGCGGCGTAATTTCATCAACCTCAACTCAAGTCAACTTGAGCTGACATCACACTGTTGGCACCGTGAAGCTGAATGATATCATGGACTACTAAAATGCCTGGGGGCACCAGATGTTGGTGCAAGGTCTCAATGAGCTCTTGCATACTCCGAATAACTGATGAATTCACCCCTCCTTTTAGGTCAGATTGTTGAAATCATGGGTTCATAACTCAACATTACTTACATTTTCCTCTTCATTTAGCACTATAATGCGGAGCCCTGCTCTGGTGAGGGTCGGTTAGGGATTTGGTGGAGCTGGAAGCGGATCTGGCTGAATATCAATAGCATATTTCATGCGGGCCCGGCGAGGATGCTTCATCAAGTCAAATTACGGGCAGGACGACCTCTCCTGCAGCTTCACCCATTAGCTGCCATTCGCATTCTGCACCAGGCATCAAACGATTTATTTGCTTCAGTTACTTTCAGCAGACGATCAATCTCACAGTAATTATCTCTTGTCACTGGAGCTGGTTGGGGGGGGGGGGGGGGGGGGGGGGGGTTGAAGTTTGAGATGGGGGGGGGGGGGGGCTGATAGGTGGGTATTCTTGTCTGATTCTACATTTCCTGTCCTCTTGACACACATCAAATCTACAGAAAAACATCAAGACAAGCTCTTGCTAGTGTCGGGATGACGGCTCTGGTGTTTGACGGGTTCCAGTGCTCGTCTCTCTAATAGCACGCACGTGTCGTATCCGTGAAGACTCTGAAGCGGGGCTCCCAGCAGAAATAGAGAGGAGTTTCAACTGCCATGGCAGTCGTAGAGCCGCTAGCAGAGCGTGACGACGTTAACGCGAGCACCGTGCCAACATCGGAGCTCCGGTCCCAGTGCTCTCTTCGAGGAGCTCTTTCAATGGGCTGTTGCCTCTCCCTGTCTGCCTGTTCCAACATTATGAGTTGCCATTTTGTTCTCTGAGTTTACAGTGATGCACTTGTTCCACGCCATCAAGCTCAGCATCTATGCTTAAAGCCTGAACAGACATATTTACAAGTATCATTCTGAAGTGACCATTTGTCTCTGAGGTCAGCATGAAGACAACATTTGCTCTAAAATCACACCCAGTGGATAACTAGATCTCGATTCACATGAACACCGAATTTCCTAACAGCAGAACTCATTAATAAATGTGTTTTCACCAATAACATATATTGCAGCAATATATTGCAGCAATATGTATACATATATATACATATATACATACATATATATATATATATATATATATATATATATTATTATTTTATTTTTTTGTGTTGTGTAGTTTGAGTTGGTCATTTTATCCTACGTTTATAAAAAAGCATTGTGAATTTGTTTGATGAATAAATAAAAGTTTTCTGTATTTTCTTTACACAAAAATACATGAGTACACATGGTTAGAGAAACAAGAACCAATTATAAGGTATTTTAAAAGTCAACATGAAATCAAATTTGACCCCCTATTTACTTTTGTAATAGTAATTCATTAGTGAGCATTATTCAAAGAATAAAAAGTTTGTCTTTTTATGAAAATGTAGTAACTTCTTATCCTCTAGTATCCTCTTATTTTTCAACCCTTCCTCTTTAATCACCAGTCATATAAAGACTGTACATATGCCGGTCCATATGTACATCAATTCCCACTTTCAATCCAATCAAATTCCCGATGGATAAAATAAAATAAAAATGATTTCCGGCAGCTTATCTACTTTCTCCTAGGAACACATCAAATTAAAGAAAGTAAAATGGGCTAAATGCAGTTTCATGCTGATTTCAAATCAGCATCCCAGTTAATAATCAGATTACAGCAGTGATTGACAGTGTTAATGTATGAATAATTGTAAGCAGGAAATTGAGATGACACTTACTCAGCATGCCCATTCCCAGCATAAAGGCGTCCATGGTGTAGGGCAGACCTCTAGCTCTCCCCCGCGTCCCTGGAGGAAACATCACTTCCTTCGGCTGGGCCTTCTTACATTCTACCTGTGGATGGAGCACAAAATATGTTGTCTCAGTGGTCTAGCTACTAATAAGACCATTTATTGTATCAAGGAACTGTCCAACTCTTACAAATGTCCAGCCCACAGGACATCAGAACAATGTTGTTCATATTTGGCTTGTGTCACCTTGCAGACATAAACTATGAGAGCTCTCATAAGGATAATACATCACTTGTTAGAAAAATGAACGGGAATAAAACAAACACACTGTGAAATCACAGTGTTTATGCATCTCAGTTGGTAATGTACTGCCTTAATGTCGCTGTGGTTTTTTGAGAGAGCGTTTTTTGATGTTTGTGTGTTTGCGAAAGCATGCCATGTTCTGTCTTCAGGCAAAAAAAAAGAAAAAAAAAAGAAGAAAAAAAAAAGATGAGTTTTCTATAAAAAAAATAAATAAAAAAAAGTTGTATTTTTTATTTTATTTCCTCATCATTCCCCTAGCGTCTTGCCACTCCAATCTGGTCCTCATCATTGAACAGTTTCTACCCGGGGCACTTCCCCTGATCACCCCCCCGCACCCCCAACCAGCTCCCAGACGCCTTCTACTGATAATTTTCCTGCTGTGCTGACTGACATTTCGCACTCCTCCACAATGCACGGTTAAGAGTCTGCTCATGACAGAACACACAGAGTGGGCGTCAAGAGTGACAGACCAACAGCAAACACCAGCATCAAAATTAAGTACAGCTCCGGAATGAAGGATCCGTGGGTTTGTGGTAGTGACACGGTAAGAAATACCAACCATAACATTGTGCACGGCATCGTGCACCCGATGTGTCAACAAAACCTCAACCACATGAGAGATGCAACCGTGCTTTCTTTAAGCCCAAGGAAAGCACAGATGACCGGCAGGGTATGTAGTGTTTGACAGACTGATTACTGGTGCATGTATACACACTCCACCGTGCACACAGCGCCTAGGGTAAGTATAGTGGTAAATGCACACGAAAGGCTTATTGAAATTGACTATGAGCACTATGAGGGGCTCTGGTAGGGCAGAGTAGACAATATTCCCTGACCGTGTCAACCTCTATTTGTCCATTTATATTACAGCTGCTTGCCTGCTCTTCTCTGGAGCTTCAGTTCAACTGACTAAAAGCAAACGTTCATGTTTTAAGTATGAGATTTAAACTGCGTGTCTATGAATGTCAGGGAAGAGAATGACACAGGGGTTTTCAAACTGCCGACCCCAAAGGGACTGCATGTACTTTCGTAAATTGAAAGAAATTGAAAGAAAATAAAACTTAAAAGCCCATTGAAAAGGTTGAAATAAGTTGAAGTTGAAGAACTAAAACTACTAAAAGTAAAATTGAAATAAACAAAAAGTACTAAAAATTACAAAAGCACCAAAAAAATGACTGAAACTAAAATTACAATTGAAAATAAAAAGCTAATAAAAGCTATATGTAAATAATACTGAAATTACACGGTTTCTCTCAGAGTAGAAATGGATCTGTAAGCATGTAAATATATAGCAGCCTTTATACTTTTAAGGAGGTCCCCTTGAAATCAAATTTGGGGCTCCTTGACATCAAAAAGTACATTGTATGACAGTACATTGACCTTGATGTTAACTGCGAGGGAAAATAACCTTGAATTTCATCACCGAAAGATAAAGGAAATCCAGATATCTGTTTAAGATAATGCTTCCTTTCTTTCAAATGACCTTACATGTCAACAAAAGCGCTAAAAGGAAGCTGTATTTTCACGCTTTGAGCGGGCTAACAAACTTCAGACACTGCAACGCAATGTCTCTTTTCCAAAAAAATGAACACATAAAAACCAACAAGCACTGGTAATCAGTATTCAAGTCCTCAGGACTTCTCCAAATACAACATGCCTTCATTAAGCACTGGCACTAAAGAGAGAGCGAGTGTGTGTGATGCGTGTAATTATGTCAGTGTGTGGTTTCAGTGATGAGGCCTGCAATCTCTGTGTGTTGCTAATAGGCGAGGAAAGCCTGGCTTCCGATCTGACTGTCATCAATGGGCATTTAAGAGCCATGACTACGGCTCCACATTATTACTTAACTAATTACCCTCGTCAGTCGAGGTAGGCCAATGATGAGCTCCCTTCCCTCGTTAATGAAACTACGAAGGCCCGTGGCTAATGACCTGAGAGCACGGGGCAGCTACGTTATCACTCCTGCAGGAGGAGGAAAAGGCCAGAGGAGGAAAGAACTGTTGATAGATGGACGTCTGCACTTTAGGACCAAATCGGAGCATTGACTTTGAAACAAAGCCCAAATGTGGAACTCGCTACATAATGCAGTCTTATTTGTGTGTGATATCTAGACTTAATGATCTTAAGTGTAACTAAATAAAACAATGTGACAGGAAATCAACAAGGTCAAAGTTGTGGCGTAGTGGTACCCTGGTAATCCAGAGTTCTCGCAAGAGCACAAGTTGGATTTGCTCAGCGAGTTACTCTGGTGTCGAGTAATGATGCTCATTAAATATGCCCCTCGATCTGAGCTGCACCAATCACATCGGGTTATCTGATATAGGCGGGCCAGAGGCGAGCTAAACAGAAGACGACAGCGCTGTGACGTCGAAGTCATTAGTAAACATTGCAAGATGGCTATGGATGAATACCAGTTGTTTGAAACGGCTTTGGCCGCTAAGATGAACGAGTTAGACTTGGCTTTTTATCTAAAATAGGAACAGAAGACGCCGCTCGAATCGTTCCTTTGCAAGAAGGACGTTTTTGCTGTTTCGCCGACCGGATACGGCAAGAGTGTAATCAGAGAATGTCTAATAAGGTTAGCTCCGCTGGTAGCTGGGGTTTATTGTTGTGGTAGTGTTATCCAATTGCGTGCAGTGAGATTTTCAAATGCACGCTTGGTGCCGCCCCTCGAGCTGGGAGATTTTCATTAGTCGACGCCAGACCATTAATCTTTTAGATTTAGGTCTGGATTTCCAGGCTAGCGTAGTGGTGCTAATGTTGGGAAAAAGGTGTTTGAATCTGCCATTTCCTGTGATTATTCCTTCTTTCAACTCTCTTCTCTACTCTAAAAAGTTAAATAAATAAAACATTAAGATACATTTCATATTAATTTATTAAAAATATATTTAACCCTTTAAAACCGGATGTGTCGTCGACGACACAGCCAACCAAGTCAACCTGTATTCATGTCACTGTAACTCTACAACCGTTTGCACTATCAAGATAATTCAAATAGTTCCTGAAAGTAGACATTGTGCGTTTTTCGCCAATATACGGCTCATTACGGTAATGTCATGCTTTCCGTCTGCAAATGACGGCAGGTTAGAGTGTTTTGGATTGCATAAAATAATAAAAGAAACGAACAAATACATGGCGAAAGAAGTGTTAGACAGCAGAAGAGGGGATTGGGATGATTTTTAATGTAATTTGGGAGGCGGATGGCCGTTACTCTTTCACGTATCTAAGCATGTGGTGCGTGCATGTGTATGTGTGCGTGCCTATGAATGCGTGCGTGTATGAAAAAAAGTGTCCTTAATGAAAACTGTGCAACCCAATGTAACAAAAAGACTTGTATATATGTATTATAGTTCATTTTTCAACTTTAAAGTGTTAGTTTCTTTCGTTCATGATTTTTTCTGTTTTTTTTCTAAATAAATGTATTCTCGTTTTTTTTTATTTTTGTCTATTTAAATTCTATTTACAAACTCACCACACACAATAATGGTCAATAACTGTAATTTGTTGAAAGCTTATCTTTTTCTGAAAAAGATGACACCTTGCACATGAAGATAACACATTGTTTTAGAATTTTACAGTCAAAAAATCTAATTATGTGAAAAACACCTATTTTAGCTTCAGGTTCTAAAGGGTTAAAAGGCCTAAAACATAAAAAAAACTTAATCACTTTCATTAGTGAAAAAGAATTATGATTAATTTTCTAATAGATTATAATTATGAAAAGTTTTCATTTATATACACATTTAAATGTACATGAACTTCTGATTTGTTAAGCATTTTAAAACAACTTTAGGCTTCACATTGTATATCTTACAGTGGAAGGATGACACAGAAATGTGCTTAATAAAATACAGTTTTATGTCAATTTGTGTTCTTAGTATTTTGTATTATATAGTACTCTTTTCATAACAGCAATAAGACACTTGTGAACATGTTATATTGTGAAGTTGCAGGCAAAGATTCATAATAACACTTGCATTTCTTAATTATATTATGTTTCAAATTATTTATATAATGACTTATTAATGAAGGCCAAGTGTTACTGAACATTTTATTTGTCCATTTAGTCTTGCAACCTGTCTAATGACCGGACTGCCACTCGGAGCCCAACAGAGACTTCAAGGTGTTTGTGTGTGTGTGTGTGTGTGTGTGTGTGTGTGTGTGTGTGTGTGTGTGTGTGTGTGTGTGTGTGTGTGTGTGTGTGTGTGTGTGTGTGTGTGTGTGTGAATGCAATCAAAACCCCATAACATCTCTCATCTACCGTTCACCCCAGAGAGCAGGTTAAGTGGAAGTCCAGGGTGGAAAGGATGACAGCCGAGATGAGAACAGGGTGCGTCCACTCGCCTCGCTAATTGTCGGGAAATCATGAGCGGGAACACTGTACCGGTGGGCTGGAGCAAATGTGGCCATTAGTGTCCATGTCCCTGGCAGAGCCAGTGTGAGCGGGCGAGAGGTGTGAGACAGGATCGATCAGCTCCAGAGAACACACACGCGGCTTATTAGCTGGCTGGTTAGGGATAGATTAGATCCAATCTGCTAATCTGCTTCCCTGACCTTGTGACAAGAAATGTCACTCGCATTAAAACTTCAGCCACCTGTTTTGACTTTGAAAAGGGGGTTGTTTCACAAAGGTTCATTTCTCAAAGACCACAGGCTGCATATAAGGCCATCTTTCATGACTGTAGAGCAACAAAAGCATTGCACGCACATTTTGGCTTTTTGAGCAAAGGCCAAATACATCTTTCAAAACAAAAATATACTTGCATTACTGATTGCACTCTTATGAAGAAGCATTTTTATATATTACATAATATACAAAAAATACTAAGTTGTTTTAAAAAGTTTTAATTATACAGTTTTTAAAATAAAAAATAACAATTATATATAACACTAAATAACCAAGAAAAAAAATGATTTGCATCATAGACTGAAATTTTGTGTTTTGTAAAAAATAAATAAATAAAAAGCAGAATTGGTTTCTTATCAATAGAAAAAATAACAGAAAAAATAAAATAAAACATGATGTTCCAGATTAACTCTTGAAAATTAACTTCCTCATATTTAACTGAATCAGAAATATCATAATCATATTCCAATAATAGACTAGCATGTGTGGGAAACAAAGAGAATCAATAACCTGAAAAATCACTTTGAAAAATCCATTGTGTAAAGAAAACCTCAAGAGTATCTGCAAAACACTAGACAGTTAAATTTTATTCCTTAAAGCAGATTTGCTTCTCTTTCAGCTAGAGTGAGAGAAAAAAAGCATTCTCCTCTGACAAGGAGGATAAAGAAGGATGAATCAGAAAGCTGATTCATTCATTCTAACTGCAAAACACCGGGCCGCCCGCCTCACTCCCGAGAGTTCGGGATCACATAATGCCTGATATGAAAGGCACTTAGCCAACTCGACAAATAAATATGCATTTTAAACAGGCAGGAACCCAAGAAACAGGGCCACCTTTATGAGCCCTGGCGCGCTGAGATTGTCACAATGATGGAGTTAGAATTCCATGCGCTTACTGTATATCCGAGGTGGGCTGCCTGAGGAATCAGTCTTATTTCCGCCCTCCAACCGCTGTAGATCGTTCATAAAGCCACAGAGAGGCATATCGACTGGACCTCCCCTCACTCAGACGTCCATTTTTTCCATCTCTGATAGTGAGCTTGAAAAACACGTTTCACCATCAAACATCTAACTTCAGGTCAAGTGAAGAGGATTTCAATGCCACGAGAACAGTTTACCCGAGTTATAATGTGAGCTTGCAGTCCATATTGAATGTGATGCAAGAAAAACACCCTAAACTGTAAAATAATGGCAAGGAACATCTTTCTCTTGAGTTGTCCTAGAGGCCTACAAGCCAAAAACCACATCCAATGTGACAAGTGTATACCGATTCACAAACAGACGACTCTTATGAGCTGGTTCTTTTTAGTGAATCAAACAAAGTGAACAGTGTAGTCTGAGTCCCAAACGAATTACTCTTCTACTGATGAATAGTTAAGACAAATTATGGGTTTAAATTAGCATGATGAGTCTTTCACTGAACTGAATCCATCAGTCTTCAATCAAACATTTGATTCACTTACTGAACCATTATATTCAGTTGAACAGGTGTCAAAATGAAATTTGTATCAGTATCATTACATTATAATCTATGCATGTCATTAAAGATTCACATTTGCATTTTTTTTGCAATAAAAACTTATATAGGCTAATAACTATAACTAACTATAGGCTATATATATATATATATATATATATATATATATATATATATATATATATATATATATTAAAGATTATAATGTTCAATAAGATTGTGCATATGTTCTTGTTTTTGTGTTTGCTAGCCCTGTAAGGATGGGAATGTGTGATTTTTGCAGCATACGGCATGCACAGGGGAAGCAAACTCATATTTAAATTTAATGTGGAAGCAACTGTTTTCAAGTATGTAGATTTATACGCATCCAAAAACTCAAGCTGTCTTTTGCAGGCCCACACTATACTGTGTGTGTGTGTGTGTGTGTGTGTGTGTGTGTGTGTGTGTCTGTGGTCTCCCATCAAATATAGCATATTTAAATGTTATCACAGCTCTGCCAGTGAACTCCTGTTACATCACTGCACAAGAGGTCATGTCATACTGTACGCTGCATCTTGTTTGTACAGTTCCCAGAGATAAAACAGACATGAGAGGAAAGGGAGAGAGAAAAAAAGAAAACAACCCCCTGCTCTTTTGCCCAGAGGCACCAGAATTCTCGGCTTAACACCGAGGCATAATTCATCGCGATTTGAATTAAATTACATCGGAGACTTGGGGCTCCCGTACATTATTGATACACTTACAGCTATTCCATCTGACACAGAAATCTATATTCACCAACAAAAAAGAAAGGCTGTCAGAGGCTATTTATGCCTCCCAAACAGAATGTCTGTTTCAACAGTTTGTTACAGTGGGAACCTCTGGTAAGCACATACAGATAAAAAAAAAAAAAACTCAGCAGACTGAAACAACTTCACATTTAATCATGGCTTTGCTCTGGTGTAATTTAAACAGTAAAACACCCTTACACACAGGCTCGTTCTTCATCTTTATCACACGTTTACCTTCTCATTTATATCAATGTGTTCGCACCTCCTACTTCGCCCTACCTAGATATACAGACCCTTTCCAAAAAATTAGAATATCATGGAAAAGTTTATTTATTTCCATAATTCCATTCAAAACGTTAAACTTCCATAGATTATAGATTCAGGGCCCACAACTTAAACGATTTCAAGTATTTAGTTATTTATTTGTACATAATTTGGGCTTCCAGCTCATAAAACCCACGAAAACAGGATTTCAAAAAATG
Organism: Rutilus rutilus; assembly: GCF_951802725.1. Classification (NCBI taxonomy): domain Eukaryota; kingdom Metazoa; phylum Chordata; class Actinopteri; order Cypriniformes; family Leuciscidae; genus Rutilus; species Rutilus rutilus. The sequence continues at coordinate 23,497,039 of NC_140223.1, forward strand.
TGAATATTACATGAAATCACACAGTAATTGCAAATCCTGCTGGAAAATGAAGTCAGCATCTCCATAAAGCTTGTCTGCTGAAGGAAGCATGAAGTGCTCTGAAAATGTCCTGGTAGACGGCTGCGTTGAGTGGACAGCACAGTGGACCAACACCAGCCGATGACCAACACAGACTGTGGAAACTTCACACTGGACTTCAAGCATCTTGGATTGTGTGCCTCTCCATTCTTCCTCCAGACTCTGGGACCTTGGTTTCCAAATGAGATGCAAAATTTGCTCTCATCAGAAAAGAGGACTGTGGTCCACTGTGCTTTATTAAATCCAGAGTCAACGCAGCCGTCTACCAGCACATTTTCAGAGCACTTCATGCTTCCTTCATTTTCCAGCAGGATTTGCACCTGCCCACACTGCCAAAAGAACCAAAACCTGGTTCAATGACCATGGTATCACTGTGTAATTACTGTGTGATTTCATGTAATATTCACATTTTTGGAAATCCTGTTTTCGTGGGTTTTATGAGCTGGAAGCCCAAATACAAATACAAATAAACAACTAAAGACTTGAAATCGTTTAAGTTGTGGGCCCTGAATCTATAATCTATGGAAGTTTAACGTTTTGAATGGAATTATGGAAATAAATAAACTTTTCCATGATATTCTAATTTTTTGGAAAGGGTCTGTAATTCCCAAACAATAAGGTGTTTGACAAGGTCAATTAAGAAGTGGTGCATTCCATAAAATAGTGTATATTTATTTCAAATTACCGCTTAAAAGTTTGGGTTTAGTAAGATTTGATGTTTTTGAAAGAAGACTTTTATTCTCACTAAGGCTGTGTTTATTTGATAAAAAAAACAGTAAAAAATAGAAATATTGTGAAATATTATTACAATTTAAAATAACTGTTTTCTAATTTAATAGGCTACATTTAAAATGTAATCTATTCCTGTGATGGCAAACCTGAATTTTCAGCATCATTACTCCATTCTGATCCTTCAGTAATCACTCTAATATGCTGATGTGGTGCTCAAGAAACATTTATTATTATTATCAATGTTGAAAAAAGTTGCTTAATATTTTTGTGGAAACTGATATACATTTTTTGGATTCTTTGATGAATATAATTTTTTTTTTTAAACAGACCTTTACTGTAGTGAATACATGTCTAATGGCAATCAATCAATCATTCAACCAATCAATCCACCAACTAACCAACCAACAATACAATTTAGAAGATAGAAAAAAAATTAAAAAAATAAAGCTTCTGGATTTTTGATTTTGTGTTTACAAAAATGCCTATTTGTCAATTATTTATTGACATTTATTACATATTATTAATTATATAGTCACTGTTTTCACATTTTAAATAGGACCTATTATGTCCCTTTTTACAAGATGTAAAATAAGTCTCTGATGTCCCCAGAGTGTAAAAGTTTCAGCTCCAATTTTTTTGGGAGGCTGAGCAAAAACACGCCGTTTTTGTGTGTGCCTTTAAATGCAAATGAGCTCTTGAAGCTCCGCCCTTCTCTTTAAATGAGGTGGCATTTAAAGAGAAGGGCGGAGCTTCAAGAGCTCATGTAACAACAAAACAGGACAATCTCACACACTGAAAATGTCAGAAACTGTCAGTAGCGTTCAGTCTTATATGTTCGAACCGGAGTCGGACGATGATGCCCACAGAGCCAGAGAATATATGCTGTATGGAGATAGAACAGGCGTAGTTTACTTTAATTACGGTTATAACTTACTGTTGTCATCTTGCTTTAATCCACTACAAGCCTGCTGTAGCGGACCCTGTCCGAATGATGGCCAAAACTTTACTGAGGAGTTTTATGAAGTTTACTGTACATCACACAAAAGATGAAGCGTCCGTTTTCACTCTAGAAAATCACCGTAAGAACTGAATAAAAGAGGTGCGCATTAAAGTCTTATCCATACACTCTCTCTATCCCTTTCATTATCATCAACATACACAGTGAATTATACAAAAACACTCTTTACAACCAACAGTAAACAAATATATACAGACATTATGCTTTTTTCGGGGGGTGCTTAATAAACGCGTCAAATTTACATATGTAAATCAACTCCGATGAATTGTAATAAAGTGTGCGCTCTCTCTTTCATTACTGCCATGACCAGTATCACTCCAGAGACCTGGATCACGAACAGTTGGTACTGATCCATCCTTGAGTAACAACTTTGTAGCAAAGCCTGCTTTGTTTTGACCCTCGTTCACAAAGCAGTCTGGAGCAAAATGATTTGCTCAAAAACTAATTTAGGTATATTGGGGGGCACATTCCTTTCAAAAACAAAAGTAATCCACTGCGTCTTCAGCGGCTCTGATTGTTCACTCTTACATCCAACAACAAAACACCTCAATCTCTTACGAGACATTCTTGTCGCTACATCCAGCATGGAGAAAATGGCAGACAGTGTACAAATCGCTCAGGCCGTAAACTAGTCCATCAGCAGTCGTGGACGGGGCCCAAGCAACGTGACGTCAAATTGCTCAGAAAATGAAAACGGCTTGTTCTATGAGACTGTTGAGGTTTTATGGGGATTAAAAAATATATTTTTTATCATTATAGGGTGGTTGTGTACACACACTGCCAACAAACATTTCTGTACCCTTTAATGAGGAAACAAAAAGACACAATTTATGTGGAATGACCCTGCTTTCTTATTCTTATTATAAATTTTACACGCACACACACATTCACACTCTTTTTCCTTTGGTTTTTTCCGCCCTTCTATTTAAGTTGTGAATGTGCTGAATCTCCTCCTTTCTTTGTTGTGACATTTCCAGATCTCGGAGAGCTCTCCGGAAACAGCCTGCTCCATTACAACCGGCTGAATTACTGTAATCTTTTCAAATATCACAATCCCCTTCCATTAGCCCAACCTACTCTTAAGATACTGTGACAGGAGTGTGTAAATACATCTACAGTCACCGCACACAAAGCGAAAATAAACATCTATTAGATAAAAAGGGCTAAACAGATCTGGGTGATTAGAGAGGGGGACAAATAAACAGACATACTTTGAAATGTGCTTAGCTGCTATTTACAAAAAGAAAAAAGTAGCAAGTCCTATAAAGGGTTTTCACACATGCTTTGGTTAGTTTACTTAATTTCTTTACTGTTAATATCATTTATAAACACATTTCCCAATTATGCTTGTGTTTTGCTAAACATTTTGTACAAATAATTCTGCAATGACTTTCTTATGTGGAATATAAAAAAATATGTTGTGGCCCAACTGTGGGCGGTGCTTAGACTAGTTTCACAAATTAATGCTTTAACACTGGTCAAAGTAGACTGGCCTAATTTGAACCTGAAAAGTAAGACTGATCACCTCTTGGCTAACGCTAATTTTTTAAGAGCTGAACTCCATACAATGAAAGTCAATGAGGTACAAACAACATTGGTTTCCAATATATGTGACCCGTGCTAATTACGAGCTACAGGCAAAACAAGTGAAAAGTGTCAATTTTGGTTGAATTTAACATTTAACATTTTTATTTAACATTGCATCACAAAAATGAGTTCATTAAGCCCTCGTCTAGCGATCTCAGTGCTCTGCGATAGACACATTGCAGGATGTGCAGTATGGGATTGTACTTGATCCGTACGGGTCAGCTGCCTCACGGTTTGGAACGCATGTGATTCGCAGATTAATTGCAAAGTTTAACCATCATAGAGTGAGTTTATCATTTGCATTTTTAAGTCATGTCAGTTTAAACATCAAGTGCAAGAAGACTGGAACTCGCACTGTGTTTTGTGTGTGCACACAGATCCACGCAGACAGCATGTGAAATTCGTGAACACCAAATTCCCTTCCCATCTATTTGTGCTTGAAAGGAAATGTGCACGCACAATTAAGTCAAAATGCCCTCTACGAGTTTCCTAGTAAACGCAGTCGGTTATGAGATGTAAACAGGGAAAGAAAACGGATGCTTGTCATTACCGGCCTATGTGTATTCGTCTTAAAGTGACAGCAGCCCAATATACCCGCAGCTGTTTGTGTCACCACAGATAATCAAACAACAAAAAAGAAAATCACTTTTGGAGCTTAAGCAAAGATGAACTGTATTAATTATATGAATCATATTTAATTTATACAGTGAAGACTATGCAGTGTTATTTTGCATTTGATTATTCAACGTCTGTCCCTGAATACAGTTAATTTACCTGAAAAACACAAAGCACTGCTCATTTCATCTGTGTCTTTGTTCTATTGTATTCATCTATGCTTGTAATTTGTTTATCATTTTCTATGCAGATGCACTACACAACAAAATCACCCCAATCATCCTAGAATGATTAAATCTTTACAAATAGAGCTATTCAAATCATCAGGTGAAATTGTTTTCATATCGCAATATAGCAGAAAAACTAAATATCGCAATGTCATTGTTTTCCAATATCGTGCAGCCCTAGAAGAAAGTAAGGTTTAGAATGATACAAATGTGAGTAAATGGCAGAATAAAAAATAAAAAAAGATCTTATAACTCTAAATAGTTTTTGTGCTTTGAGCCACACACTGTATTTTTAAATTCAACATTTCTCAGCAAATCCGAATTCAAATATTTAACCAGACTCAGTAGCGGTGTGCGCCTGCTAAATGAAGCAGGCATGAAAGCACACTAACTCTGCACTGTCACCGCTGTTTGCACCACATCTTGAAGATAGATTCAGAGAGCTGCAAGCCTGCAGGCCCAAAAAAAAAAAAAAAAAAAAAAAGGGCGGGGAAAATAGGAGTCATTTTCTCCCTTCTAGAACTGACACTTTTTCCCTCTTCTCTCCTCACAGCGGTAGATTATCTTCCAATGATAGCGCAGGCCGGGGCCTCAGCGCGGCAAGGCAGACACTAAATTGGCCTGCCGACACACTCGGCACTTATCATACATGCTAATGGCCCGGCTCGCTGTGGGCAGGAGGCAATCCTGGCTGGGCGGCCGGGGCACACTGAGACAGAAGGGCGGGAGCGGAAACCGAAATGAGAGCGGAAACCGAAATGAGAGCGACAACCTCCACACTGCCTGCAGGAGGCAAGGGCACCGCCAGGGAGGACATGAGCACAGAATTCACATCATTCTGCTGCAGGCACGCATGGGTATGGTGCGGCATTGCTCTTTACGCGTTAGGGGCGAGGAGGGTATTGACCAAGTACTTGATCGCTTAATAACAGGCGGATAAAGGAAAGGATGTGTTCCTGAATATGATGTGACGAGAGATGACTTATGCAGTCCATACTGTTCCAAGGTTGGAGAGGTGATGATTTACCAGAGAGAGAGCGAGAGAGCGAGGCAGTGACTCCCTCTCTTCAAAAAAAGAGAGGGAGATACCATGTGCAGTCATATGTCCATGAGAACTCCCAGAGAGAGGGTTTACATTGGGTCAGGATACAGTCACTTCTTCCATGGTTTCAAACAGCCACCAGTCTATAAATAACACTTCCTGGGCTGGTAACTAAAATTAGCCAGCTATTGAATTCTCCCTCACTTAGCTATGGGTCACATTGGTACAACATCCCACTTGATGATTAGTGAGATTGAGTATTTATTTTTAGTTTTAGTGTTTTCATTGGGACAGCTTTAATTAGCATACTGTACTTAAACTGTTAGCATTTTGCATGGTAAAGGTCATTCCAACTATGCACTTTCATATCGCTATTGTAAAATTATTGGAAAAAAATGTATATCATTCATAAATATAAATTATAATTAATAAAATCTGTTTCAAATCTATAAAAACATGTATATAATCTCTCTCTCTCTCTCATATTACTGGTCAAAAGTTTGGAATAATTAAATTATATGTATATAAACTTTTGACCAGTAATATACTGTATATGATGAAATTATAAAAAAAATATATAATCATCAAAATATAAATAATATCCTGTTACCTGTTATAAATAATATCCTGTTGATAGGATAATGTGTATGAACTCACATTTCATACAGATAGAAATCAGATTAATTTTAATAACAGTATAACAATTTTTCACGGCAAAAAAATTATAATATCAAATAATTATATAAAAATGACACAAATGCAGATAAAAATAAACAATTTAGTATGAATTAATAAAATATATGATTTCCATCTATAAAAATATGCATATAACAAATTCATATTAATTATTTTTTTAATCACAATATAACAATTCAGTGATGTTTGAAGTTGAAAAGGTGCAACATAACAGGAATGACGCATAAAATCCTCTAACTGCGGTGGAAACTATGTTCATGAAACTATGCTCTATATCAGTCCAGGTGATTTCAACCACTTATCCATTTCACACAGTATTCCTCATGACAGACAGCACTGGGGGAGATAAAAGTCCCTGGAATGCCTGATAAAATACAGAATGTTCGGAATGGAACTTCAAAAAAAAAAAACTCCCACACAGACGTAACAGGATATTATGGCTCTGAAAGTGCTGTTCGAATTCAAAATAGTCAAAATAGTCAAAACAACCATTAGGGTCGGTCTATTAATAGTGACCCCCTTCCATATCTGTGCAATCTGGAACTAGTCTTGCTGTGCTATCGTTTAAGCGTTTTCATTAATAAAATAATAAAGACATAATATGTGTTTGCTCCCTAAATGATTTACCTCTAAATTGGACTTATATCTTAAGAGTTCACTTCAAGGTAATCTACATCCATCCATGGGATCTAACTTGCCTGCTGGATGCAGCGTTCCTGTCTCCAAGCCTGTGGATCAAGGAAATGTCTTCTGAATGTTTAATGCCTGGCTGTATTTCCAGGCCAGATATCAAATGAGCTGATCAGGAAGCCTGGAGTCTGTAGAGACGTTCACCGGTCCAGCTTTCCAGATCCTGGAACCATTTAGGGTCATTTATGGATATCCAGGGCCCTGGCAGCTCGAGAGTGGCCTTACTGGGTCAACAGAGCCTCTCTATAAACAGCTACTGAGCCTGGCTTGTTCTCTGCTCCACAGCCTGGGGTCGAGGGTCACAGATGGTGCCTCTGAAGATGGCGGCTCACCAAGCAGGCAGTCGACGTACAAAGCTGGCATTTCCACAAGCAGAGGGAGATCATTACGGCCGCTGTACAAAATATTCATGATAATAACAATATTACCATGGTCGAATTAGCAAGTCAAATACGCACACAGGCCTGCTAGCAGACGAGGCTTCAGAGACCACTTTGATCTTGTTGGCAAAAGCAACTTGATGATGGCAATTGAAATCAGTAAGAAGAGCAAAAGGAAGGATGCATTTCTGCCCAACACGCCTTGACCTTTTTCTTGTTTTGTTTTTTAAGCCTTTCGTTCCCGGCGTATCATCTGAGAAATGATCTGAACTGAGAGACCATGACAAAGCTGTCATTTTAAGTAAATGTTTTCCCTTCGCCACATTTATCTTTTTCTTAAACCTTCGTGACTGATATTAGCTATGCAAGTAATTCTCCAATGGCCCAATTTAAGCCAGCCAGTCGATCAACAGCGAGGTTCCTGCTATGAGACGCTGGGGGAAACGTGTTAAAAAAAGAAAAGAAATTCAGGCTTTCTCTAGATGCTTGTTGAATAATGAGAACATTTGATGCAATATCATATAAAAATCAATGAAGAGACAGGGGAGAGGCTGGTCACACTGTGTTGTCATGTTTAGAATAAAATACTGGGATACATTATGTCATCAACAGGGTTTGAGAAGCTACTTTGGAACTAATTAAACTACGTGTAAACAGTAGTCAAGCTATTTTGCAATACAATCTCAAACAGGGGCACATAAATAAACTTGAGCATCAACATGTACAATAAACACCCTATTTGAAAACAAAAACGTAACCAAAACAAATGAGTCTTACGAGTCTGTTCTTTAAATGAATCGTTTTTTTGAACACTATACTTTCAAGAAAAGCAAAAGGAAAACACAACTGAAATGTACCTAAATAAATCATAATCAAATGGTTTTCGAATCAGAATCAATATTGAATAAATGAAATATCAAAAATGCAGGGACTTCTGTGTAGGAACCTGAATCAGTGAACCAGTTAATTTCATATGAATCATCTAAATGAAAAAAACAGCTGAGCTACTGTCATGCTGAAGAATCAATGTAGTTAAATTTAGCTGGTTAACTCCCCAACACTGGTCATCAATGCCACAAATCAGTCCTCAGCTCCATCTCATGGAAAATTCCAAGAGGCTCATGGTTCTCTGTGATTTGTAAGTTTAAGTAATTGAACTTTACTGACAGCGCTGACCTTCATTAAAAATCCTGCTAACTGGCTGTCTTGTAGAATGACACTGGGGTTTGTCCTCATTTGGTGATTCGTCGCGAGCACTGCAAGCTGGATCTGTGGCTCGCCTGCAGATGCCTCAAGGTCAGGAACCGTGTCCCTCTGCTGTCTTTCATTCTCAAAAGCTTGGCAAGACACGGGGAAATCTAATACGAACCGTAGCAGCAAACAGAAAATCATGGGACAGGGCATCAGGTGCCAACATGGAAGAAGCACCCAGGCTTTGATTTTTAAATCTTCTTTCAATCTTTTGCACCACACACTTTTAACAAGCCCCCAGAGTGACTGCCAGATCCTTTCCCAGTCTTCCCTGGCTGAGGGAATTGTGACGGTGGGAAAGAGACAGGCCTTTACTCCCAGCCTGGCAGACAGGGATCCAAGACACAATTTCATGGTTTGTGGCTGGTGCACCCCAGTGACTTCTCATCCCCTTGAAAGCAGGCTGGTCGGGGATAGGGATGACACCCCCCCACCCATGTGCGCACGCACCCAGCAGCCCTGTCACCCTTACTGTACGCTGCCCATTATAAGCACCCATTCTGCTTCCAGGATCAAATATTAATCCTGGCCCCCGAATTGAAAAATTGCAAAGAGGTGAAACCAACTCACCATTTTATTATTGATTTCGTGAAAATGAATCTCGCAGACCTTTTCCACCACATCCTCGTTCTCGAAAGTAACAAAGCCGAATCCTGTGAAGGAGGAGAGGATGGGAGAAGGGGAAGAGAGAAAACAGGGGAAGAAAGAAAGGAGGGGAAAAAAAAAACAGCTCATGATTGAAGTGAACCAACACAGAAGCAGTTAAATGAACAGGAAAAAAGCAACAAATATCTGTTGATTGCTATTATCGTATGGAGCAGGCATAAATGAGCCATTGAATCGTGCAGCAATCTTCGTTTTATCTGGTCCTAATGCCATGCAAATTATGTATCTAGTACAGAGCAGGAACTCTTTTGCTGTTAAAATGATGAAGTCCTGGGCACTATTAAAATAGCTCTGAGTCTGCTCCTCAGAGATGGAGGAAGCTCAAAGCTGTTTTAATGGGATTTGTAGAGCCAGCCGGCATGTGAATTCCATTACCAAATATTTGATGTTTCTTTGCGAGTTTTTCAATACGTGACACACTATTTTTCCTCATTCCTAAGTGAGTGCATCTACTGAGGATCCATTTTCACCTCACAAAGCACAACAGAGCCACACAATCCATAAGGAATGGGGAACATCCTGTGATTAACACCAACAACAACAACACAAAAATGCTCAAACCCATTGAGATAGGGTCTCAAACCTGATCAACATTTAATACAGAAATTAAGAGATGCTCAAAATGTGTATGAAAGTCATTCTATGTATGATTCACATTCTTTATGTAATTTTGAATAGCTTGGGATATGAAAATTGCAACCAGATGGCAGAGACTTTCTTTCTTCATAACAAAATAAATAAATAATTGTTGTGAGGGAGAAAAAAATATCTATAGAAAATAATGTCGTAAATGTCATAATAATTATGACAAATATTTTGAAGTTGCGGGGGCTTCACACAAACACACTCTCACACTTAAGTGTGCTGTGCTCTACAAGTAACAGCAACAAGAAGAGCCAAGATAGAGCACTTGCCCTGCTGCTTTTAGACAAGGCGTTTGGCTTTTAAGAAAGTGAGAGATAAGTCCCGGGGTCAACAGGTCAAAGGGGTTGACAGCAAACCCAAAACAGGAAGCCGTGGAGCCCCTCTCAACACCGGCCGTGATAAGAGCAGATGAAGAGGCGGGAGGGATGATAAGAGGGCATGGGATAAACAAGCCGGTGGCCTCTGGTCCAGCGCAGCGTGACCTCTCGGTTATTATACGTACAGTTTGTTTTGTTTGGGGAAGAAAACACCAGCTGAATTATCTGCTCCCTGACTCCATGACAGTAGAATCCACTCCTCGCCCTGCTGGGGTAAGCACAGAGGTGGATTGCTTGCCGTTTAAAATCGACAGAACGCCGTAGCTGTGCTGACTGATGGAATATTAGCTACACTACAGCCGCATGAGGGCTTTGTATTGGGGCATGAGGTAATTAAGGGCAATTATTGTATGTACAGGCTGTAGGGGTGATCTACGGTCATTGCCGCATTGTCATATTCTTCAAAGTTGGATGACGGCCAGTACCCCCTCATCGACCCTTCAGCCCGGGCTTAGGCGGCCTCGAGGGTTGACATCATTGACAGGAAGTGAGTTATAGAAGCAGCCGCCCCATGGGAGGATGCTGGAACAAGATTCACAGCCAATTACCCAGTGACCTCTTCTCTCGCAATGGCTTCCTGTACAAGCCTATTAGAGCTTCCTGTGACTGATCAGACCTGATGATTCGATGCAGGCTGGACCAGGTCCTCCCATTGCTCCGTTGCCCTGTCTAGTTTGCTCCACCTTTCCTAGCAAGGATCTAGGGGGGGTGAATAAATGTAGGTGGTTGTAGTGTAAAAAACAACCACTTTTTTTTCACTTAATTTGACTTAATTTCATGTCATTAAATATTGCCAAGCAGGCCCACAACATCAGCCAATCAAAAAGATGTCGCTGTTTGTGTGGCATTCATAAATAAATTTGAATTGTTAACAAACACGATACAGAACTGTATAAGATAGAAAAATAGATACGGTAGATGAACGAACGAAGATAGATAGATAGATAGATAGATAGATAGACATATAGATAGATAGATAGATAGACATATAGATAGACAGATAGACAGATAGATAGATAGATAGATAGATAGATAGATAGATAGATAGATAGATAGATAGATAGATAGATAGATAGATAGATAGATAGATAGACAGATAGATAGACAGATAGATAGACAGATAGATAGACAGACAGATAGATAGATAGATAGATAGATAGATAGATAGATAGATAGATAGATAGATAGATAGATAGATAGATAGATAGATAGATAGATAGATGTGACATTTGCAGTGCTTTCTTTCGTGGCCAGACGCTGCATGCAAAGCACAGACTAACTCTTTAAAGAGCACCAATGCACATGGAAGAAACATCCCTGGTGATTTCAGCCCAGAGACATTTACATGTGTCTGCAGGCCCCAGGCTGATGGGGCTGCCTTTGAAATCATGAGAGGCAGTTAGTTTTCCATCTCGGGCCTCTGCGCCCTTATCAGCCGCACAGCGACCAGTTCTGACAACCAACAAATCAGCTGTCAGGAGCAATTTCTCAGCAGCCGGGAGGGAGCTGGCACGCATTGGGTGGTTCGGGGAGGCCGTCGGCTGCGGAGGGGAGGGGGCGGGGGTTACAGTACCTGCACCCCAGCAGGAAGCATCTGAAACTGACATTCCCTTGCCAATTGACAGATCTACAATCAATCCCATAATTCACACAGCCCAAAAGTGTACAAATACATAGAGGTGAGACTAGGAATATATTTAAAGGAACTTACAGGAAAAATCTAGTTATAATAGCAGGTTAATGTTAAATGACAGGACTGGTTCCACCTAAATCGGCAGGTTTCTTTTTTATATGATTTGGTATATAATGTCTTCAGAACATCTGCAGTTGTAACACTACGTTCACCATTTATTTCTACTGGACCCACAAAGGTTATGGACCTTAACAAAAACAATTTCCTATTTTAAAGAAAATTCCCATTCCTTAATTATTTTAACTGAAATTAAATGGGGTTCATTGGAATTTCAATATATAAAAATTCATATTATATATTTAAAATTAAATCACATAAATTACATTTTATAAAAATAAATAAAAAATGTAAAAATAAATGGAGTAATAAATGTGCTGATGTCCATGTTTTCTATAGGGTTATAAAAAAAACCAAAAAAAAACAGATGAAAGAGTTAGAACCATCTCTGATCTTCTCAATATGTGACCCGTGCTGGCAAAATGAGTCACAATGAGCACATTTTCTAAATATTTGAGTTATCAGACAAAAAATTACTGAGCTAAACCTGTTCGAAAGTCAATTTTGAGAAAAGTCGAGTTAAAAGTTTTCTGAAGGTTTCAAAACAAAATCACCAAGCATCCATACCTTAAAATCCATGGTAATAACACCAAATTTGGCACAAATCAAGTCAAAACCCATACCTATAGAAAAACTGTTTTTTCCATGATACCACAATTGTTTGATTTACATTAACGAGACAGACAGCCAATAAATTAAGACCTACTGTAATCCATGGATCTAATATAATGTTACACATCAGATATTTTTCCCCAACAATTAACCAAACGTTCACTTAAAACAGATTTGCATGAATACTCCCCCAAGACAGATATTTTGAAATACTGTAAGTCTGTGTATCGGGATTGCGTGCTGTCTGAAGCGTCTTTGTGCACACACTTTGGCTCTTGTCAGTCAGCACGAGTAAGATCATTTTGTTTACATCAGCATGAGTTTGAGTCAGACTCATGCCATCAAGAATTCGCTATGAATATTCACAAAGTTGAAATGCTACGCTTTACAACGATACCAAACTTGTGCTAAGTGGCTAGCAAAAAAAGGCAATTTTTTCATGGATTATTAAAACAAAGGAAAGATTTAGGAAGGTGCACCTCTCAAACAAACATACAAATAAAGATAATTTTAGATGTTTAATTACTATTTGGAGCATTGGGATCACTTGACGAGGGCTTAATTATTGTGAAACTTTGTGACTTTTCAGAGTTTTCAGATCAGCAAAGAACCAAAACTGCCAAACACAATCTCTAAATGCATCAAGTATAGCAGGAAAGATCAGGTAACGATCCCTCAGGCTGTCTTTGTCAGAGTTCAGGGCGCTATCGGCAGGGTGAGCTCTCGATCGGGCATTGGAAATGGCAGCAAATCAAAAACCCTCAGTGCTCCTAATGACAAGACCAGCGCCGCTAACAGGATCTCTTAATGAAAGAGTGCCAATATCGTGGGCCCTTCTCCACATCCCCTGCAAAGTCAAGCGAAGGAGAGGACGGGAACAATGCAAAACAACAGCTGCCTCGGCTCTGGCGGAGGAGACGTCGCATTTTTCCGCCTCAAACACCCCGAGGCATTATCTCGCTCAGTTAGTGGCTTAACCACTCTGAACAGGCCATTTCCTTACATTGGAAACCACTTCTGCCTTACAGCCCACCTACACCAACGCAACGCTCCTACAACACGACACGCACATCTGTTTTGAAGCGGTACGCTTGAGGGAAAAAAAAACGCTTTTTTTTTTTTTCGCTTAACTTGTCTTGAGATCCCTCAATGACAACACATGGATTTCCAATCTTGGGGAGGATAATAAGTGTTAGTGGCTATTACGGAGGCGTCTGGCTGCCATCTCACACTTATTAGCCAGAGCGAAGCAGGCTGGGTCTCAACAGACACCCAGACATTCACAGCCTCTTACAAAACAAAGAGCCACGCCACGCTGAATGCCAGTCCCCCTCGGAGCCCAGCACAAATAAAATTAAAATGCTAAATCAATGAGCCTTCCTCTGACCTTTGCTTAAAAAGCTGAGGGTGCCTGGAGCAGTTCGATGTATTTAAAGGGAAGAGGTACACAACCGAATCAGATATTATTACGGCCACCTCGTATCCTTTCCAGAGACCAGAGATGGTAAATAGATTGTGTGTTGCATATTAAACGGCGGGGGGAAATGGCATGCCTATGGAACATCTCATGAATGCATGGACACGCTCGCAAGCGCGCGCACGCAAAATGGCGCGGATGGAGGATCACATGAATCTGTGATTCATACAATGGTATGCGAGATCAGATGCTGAATAATATATGACCACAAGATGAGCTCAGGAGGGGGAATGCTAAAACAAGCAAGGAATGCTTGACAAAAAGTCCTGTGTGCTACAAAAGTTTGAAACCTCAAAACCTTCATTTGCACTGTATTGAACTGTTCCACTTACACGGATGCAAATTCCATTCCGGCTCCATTCCGTTCTGTATAATTTCCAGATTTTATTCCCCCCAAAAATGTTTACCAGTTAAATTTCCAGTTAAATTGGTTTTTGCTATTTGCGAGTGAAAAATCCAGGCGAAAAATAATATTTTAGAGCTGAGAAACATTTATATTCACTACAGAAATATCCATGAATTTAAGGTTTTATAAATGTTAATAACTTTACCAGGCCTGAAAAATGACACTTTTCAAATTTCCTGACATTTCATGATCATGGGAACCCTGTATGGGTTTAGTTTTAGTCTTAGGTAGCCCACAGTCGACACCAAACCAGAAATGTGTTCCTTTAAAAACATGTCATTCCTACATCTCATTCAATTTAATATAACTAGATACAGATTAATAAATAAATAAAAATCAATCATCACTGGGGCTGAAAAACAGTGCCATCTACACACACTGACAATGTTAAAATATAAAATATAAAAAAATAAAAGGCCCAAAATAAAATCAGCTTCAGCTACATTTAGGTCCCTCACAGGAAAGAGAGGAAACTTTACACAAAATGACACAGCTGCACATCATGCTTTCTGCACCTCACCCTGTAATAAATGCTAAGCTGCTTTTTAAACACTGTTTGCTGATTCTGAGGCATAAAGACCAGGCCAGTGACATCAGCACCTCAGTCTGTAGCGGGTGGGGATGCTGCCACAATGGGGAAGTGACAGGGCAACAATCCGCTACATAAGGTATTTTGTGTCTGCGTGTGTGAGTCGGCAAGCATATATGTCTCTTTGTTCGTGTCTGGGAGAGAAGGCACGAAAAAAAGCTTTTTCTGGGGGTGCCTGTGCTATCAAACACTTTGCCCTGGAAGCGAAAAAGGAAAAACAATTGTGATGCATCCAGACAACAAGTTACAGCAATAAAATCAAAGCCAGTGTCAATTAATTTCTCTCCACTCTGATAAATGGGGCCCTTTTCTCATCTATTAATAATGAGAGCAGAAAGCACCACAAGAACATCTGTCAATGAGTTTCATTTTTTCTCCCGGCAGACAGTTGGCTGTCTCCGGCGCTCACATGTGCTGGGAGGAGCTCAATTCTTTCGGCCTGAAGACACCCATGGGGAGTGGAGAGAATGATCCTTAGGAGTCAATAAATAGATTGGCATGCATCGATGGGAGTTTGCGGCCTTATTTACACATCCGCTTAATCAAAAAGAAGACGGGCAGGGAGAAAAGTAGCCTCTCGGTAAGCTCTCTGGAACTTGGAACTCTTGTAAACTAAATGAGACTAGACAGCGTAATCGATTGTGGCTCCAGCCACCCCACTACATTATAATGACTTGGGAGAGAGGTATTGCTCTTGGAGAAACCGAAGGGAGGACCTAAAAAAGAATTTGGGGTGGGAGGGGAGAGAAGTGCATAAAACAAAAACTTCTTGAAGCCGAGCGCCATCACTGACACTTTATTAATCTTTTACTCCAGCTGTGGTAAATAGATCTCAAGGGTGCGGAGATAAACTAAGCTGCAATGCTAGAAAACTAGCGGGGCAAATTAATGAACCTGCCATTGGCATGTTAAGGAACAAGTTCTATTAGCACGAGTAAATAAACACGCCAGCGTTTAATTTGTACTCTAGGGCTAGGTGTACGTTGGGAGACTTGAGCAGGTTCAAAGTGCAAAGTGCAAAGATTTAGATTTTGCTTTGTTTAAAAAAATAAAAACATTTGACAAAAAATTTGTATGTTAGGTTTTAAATGATAAAACAATAGATATACTGTTCAAAATAAAGGAACACATTACTGGTTTGGTGTCAGTGAAGTACTTGAGCCTTCCTGATGGGGCTGTTGAGTACATATAGTCAAAACGGTTGGAAAACACAGATGTACAAGAAGTGTTTGCAATCACATCTAGGGAAAGTGTGTGAAAGATCTGGGGAGTGATCTTATGATGGGGTGCCCTATCTTTGGGGGGGAAAAAAACCCCATTAAGGTCACTGCCGTACCCTCGCAAGTGGCACTGAAGATTAATGTCAACATTAGGCCCTCCAAAAGCCACCTAACTAAAATACCAGCCACTTCAGAAGCAGCCATTCCTCCCTAATGGCTAATGATCTGAGTCCTTCCTCCCTCATTACAGAAGACGGATGAACGGAGAGGTGCGATATGTGCACAGTCAGCAGGGTACATCTGCACGAATTGTGGAGCACAGCTCAGATAGAGGGAGAGAGACAGACTTTTTCATCAAGCCAAACCTTTTATTCAATTATTTCTATTAAATCAATGGAGTAAAATCATATCACAAGTTGAAAGTAAACGATAACCTACCAAATCATCCCGAGTTAGAACTAAACTTCATGTGTGAGTACCTTTATGACCCCTGTATCTTCTAAAGAAGCACTGATAATAAGCAGTCCTTCATCTGAGCAAATGTATCATAACCAAAATATTTTGTAGGTAAAGACTGAAAACTTGTCTGACAGGTAGACAGACAGGTAGATAGACAGATAGACGAGGGTTAAACAGCTGATTCAGCTTTATCAACTTAATAAAAGCTGCTCTGCTCTCTATGTAATTGAAGATGAAAACATCATAATAAATGTCTACAGATGATAAGATCAAAAGGTAAATAAAAGGACGGGTAAAAAAAAGGTACATACCTCGTACAGTCGCTTCTTTACAATTACAAGCAAAGTAAGGATTAGAGGATGTAAGATTTTAACAATGTTATAATTTATTGTGAATATTACTTGAAAAATCTCTCTGAACTCCAAAGACCTCCTACATATCGCGCACCATCTGGTCTTTCACTCGACTCTGCATGATTATCTGAGTCATTACAATTCAACATATTGCTATCTTTGATACATTTTTCGTGACTAATATAAATGAAGCCAACTGTAATTTCAGTGCTAGTTGCATTGATTGTCAACACGCCAAATGGCATAACAAAACAGGGGGAGTAAAAAAAACGAAACAAACGAATATCTCTAAAAACAAAACCAAAAAATCTATTCCCTTACAAATAATTGAGCCATCTTTTCGCAATCATCCCCTAACATTTATCCCATTCTCATCTTTAACTATGCGAATTAGGCTTTCATTGTGTTTGTGGCGGTTCGACTGGCTCTGACAGGGCCGGTAATGAAGAGCCATATGGGACGCCGCTTTGAGCTCGATGCTTTCTGACAGTTCTTTCTTTCATAATCCATAAACTCCACGCAGTCTGCTGCCTTTTTCACAGGCGCTGGAGCAACAAGTCCAATTTCACCCCTCTCCCCTGCAAACAGGCTAATGTGATTACACTTGCATCAAAACAATTTGAGCCTTAATTACAGCAGACACATCAAGGCGAGGGCCATGATAGGAATTTCTCAAAGGAAGCAATTGGCATGACGAATTAAGGAGAGAGAGATTTATATAAAAAAAAAACATATTTGATAATGCGGTGTTCACTAGTGCAAATGCCAGTGGCGGGAGCCGGAGCCGGGCCCCGGTGTTCACCCTTCAGAGTGAAATAAAATTGATCCATCTCACCGGAAAACGATTGCATCAGGGTGCCTAATTATACTCTCTACAACAGGTGGTCTTTATGTCGGTATTGAACGCTATTGAGGTTTCTCTCTGGGTTATCGTGTGAGCCACAGAGATTCGGTAACATCGGTAATCCGATGGTTTAAATCAGGATTGATACGAAACAAAAGAATACACGTGTCTGTTCTCAGGTGTGAGAGGTCAAAGGTTAGGACGTGGATGTGTAGGAGTCTGTCTTTCTCAATAGAGCGAGCGAGAAAGAGCTCTTCCTCTATCTGCCGTTGAATAATGCATTCGGCACATTTCACCTTATCTATCTCCTCCCTCACACGGGCCTCCGGATCTCAATCATTTTGACTAATTAGCCGTTCCAAACTCTCTCCCAAACAAGCACCAACTCCGTAACAATTAAACCGATGGATCTCATTACCGCACTCCTCTATTGGGTATTTAGAATCATGGCGCTAAAAGTCATTGTCCTTGAGCCGGGCACCTGAGTGAACACTGCATCAGGATATTACATGGAGAGAAGAGATACAGGAGTGAAGGTGAAAGAGAGAACGGAGTGAAGCTGATGAGCAATAAAGGTTGTTGACTGCTCTAAAGAGATATGCTGTTGATGGTTAAATTGTCCCTGACACAAAATGGCACCTTGACACAAACAAAAAATTAAACAACCCTACTAATGTTGGTTGTTTATCTCGATATATTTTGTGTATAATATTATATATGCACACTAGGAATGTGCTAGATGGCCAGTTAGTCAACCCTTGTGACCCATCTCTACTTTACTATCACGGTTATATCAGAATAGCAATTCGCACATGGTTCCAGGTTGTATTATGATGGTACAGGACATCATATTCACAATATTTCTCCTTATTTGCATATGTGTGTCAATGCGAACATCTGTGAGGATGTGAGTTCAGCGAGGCTCTGCTGACTTCTGCTTCCACTGCTTTGTGCGTGCATTCGTGTTCAGGAGTCTATTTTGTCCGAGCCAGTGTATGTAGGTCACCTAGCAGCACTGGGCCATCAATTTCACTGTCCTACTTAAAAAGACACACACTGGAGAAACTGGGAATTTTTCACTTTTAGACAACATACCAACTGCTTTTCAACCTGCATATGTGCTGGCTGATTTAGGAAAGACTCTCCACAACAGCAAACAAAATTCGAATTCGGAACATAATAAAAAAATGGAAATGAAACAATAATAGTCCGCTCACACACACACACAAAACATGAATAGTTGAGATAAGAGAGGCCACGCATTCACAAATCCAATTTAGAGCATTGGCACAACGAAAAGCGCAAGAAAAAAAAGGCAGCCTTTGATGTTATCGACAGGGAACCCCTTAAAAATGAGTTTTTCCTGGTTCTGGTTAGTTGAAAGTTCTATTTCAATAGATCACAAAGCTTGTGAGCTTACATCTGGCAGAACTGATACAGTCCAGTTCTTAGGAAAAGGAACATTAAAGAACTGTCGAAAATACGCTCTGAAAGACTTCTCCGCTGTCAACAAACTGAGCCGCGAGGAAGACTCCGCTCCAGCAGTGTAAAATTTAAATCTTTTCTCTGGGGTCATGCCTTCATGCTTTATCCTTCAGTTTCACAAAACAAGTAATAATAACATTTCTTTCCACAGAGTGTAAAATGCAGCTGGTGTAAAATAAATGATAATTGAAGGTCAAATTAGTTTGCATCTATTAGCCATCAAATCATTTGGGAATGCTAGCGTTACAACTCACGCCAGTGCCTTTGGACCTTTTTAAATATTTGAGAAGAAAATCATTTTGAGAAATCATACATGACATTAACTGCATTATAATAAGTGGAAATATTCAAACTTGACTGAAATAGTATGACAGATTAAAGGCGAGCGTGTTTTTCAGAGGTGGAGGACGAGCGAGCGAGAGAGAGAGAGAGAGAGAGAGCTCTAACAGCACCTTTAGGAAATAAATAACACTGATAGTATGTAATTAGGCCACTCGCAACGACACTGGCCAGACTGTTTATGTTTACACACATATGGTACGATCAGAAAGATGGACTATAAAGCCATTCCTCATCAACAACACTTCTGCTGCAAGAGCCGACAGCCTCCCTAAGTCATAATGCCACCTCCGCCGTCTCACAGGGCTTCAGCAGCTCATGTTTTTTTGGGGGGATATTCATATCGGAGCTGCTACAGTTTATCAGGGTGTTGTAAACTCACCAACAGCCTGGGGGAATAACAGACGTTTGACACGGTTACGGTCCAAATCTGAAGCGTCAACGATGGGAGGAGCGTCATTTATTAACCGTAAAGTTGGACTCTCCCAAGAATCTCTTAAAATAGAGGGAAGATGTGGCCTTGTTTAAAGCACTACGGAGAGACCAATTTCTTTGTTAGTTGCTTCGAAAAACCTTAAAGCATAGACCAACAAAAAACAATTATTAATGATTTAATCAATTTCATGTTGATTACTTTTTAATACTTTTAATTTTCAATAAAACTTTTAAAATACTACAAAAAGTCCATATGACATTCTATGTGTCATACTTTTGAAGTTATACAGCAACTTTGTGAAGAAAAGAACAAAAAATTTTTTTAGTGATACATGTTGTTAATAATAATAATAATAATAATATGACTTTTGAAAATCAAGTTATTCTCTTATAACAAATATTTGTCTAAACCCATGAAAATGCAGATCCTGTTGTAAACAATATTGAAAAATCACTTTTTAAAACTCTTGGATGTCAAAGGGATGTAAAAAATAGCCTTTTATTCATATTTACTGTTTAAAGGGTTAAAAATATTTAAAGCAAATAAAAAAAATATTTTGTTTAAACCCATTTCTTAAACCCAAACGTCTTCGATTTTTTTCAGGATTCTTTAATGAATAGAAATTTCAAAAGAACAGCATTTATTTGGAATAGAAATCTTTCGCAACATTATAAATGTATTTGCTGTCAATTTTGATCATCCTTTCCTGGAATAAAGTCATTAGAAAATAATTACAGACCTCATTAAATGCATGCATACGGGTTTTGAACGACACGAGGGTGAGCTATTTTGGGTAAACTATTGCTTTAAAAGCAAAGGATTCCACAACAAACCAGGAAGTGATGTGGAGCTGAAGGAGGTCAGGTAGGGTGGGCTGCATTTGCACATTGCACATGTGGACCGTTCTGCCGACAGCCTCCTGAGCACATTTGAAATTTCATTAAGTGCAACATAATTGCTTGTATAATCAAATGTGAAAATGTATATTATAGAGCCATTCCAGCACATGGGCTCTATTTTAATCACCATGCCTGGGACGGCGCCAAGGTGAATTAGCAGAAATTAAAAGCTCTGCTGTGTGGCGTGTCTCCAGCTTCTCGCGGGCCGTCTTTGTGTCTCATTCAGACGCTTGGCGCATCTGCTGTCTTTTTGAGGATTTCTTCCCTTAGATACCACCAAATTCATGTCCATCAAAAATTTAACAGTGCTTATGTAGGAGCAGCCGCCAAGGGGCAATTCCGGACGTCAATCATTAAATGCATACAGCAGAGATGCTTTTCAGGACTGTTCTGAGAGAGATTACAGCACAACAGAGACGGAATGACGATGAACGTGGGACAAATACAGTACAGTACCTAATAGGGCTGTTACAGTATTGGATGCCTTGTTAGGTATTGCCCTTCCATGTCAGTGCTCAAGAGATATCGAGTTGCCAGGACGCAGTCAATAAATCTTACATCCGATGATCATGTGCATGTGTTTATATGGTCTTTTTATGCCCAGTAGTGTATTGCGTGTTGTTGAAAAAAACAAAAAAACTAAACACAACAAAAACACCTTTATGAATCCAGCTGTCATGGAGTTACATTATAAGCAGGGGTGTAACGGTACACGTATTCCTCCCGAACATGCAGTCGCACGACGAATACATTCAGTCACAGGCGATTCACACTCCAATCCAGAAGGGGGCACGTGCGCCAATGCAACGCTGTTTGCTACCAGTAAAAAGCGCAGAAGAAGAAGAGAAGATCAATTGATATGTTTACATTTCTCAAACAGTGTTTCAACTGTGGAAAGATATCAATAAAACAGTGGAGTGAAACAGGGAATAATATCTCACGTATCATTACATTTACCTCAGGCATTTAGTGCCGAAAGCATGTTAGTTCACTAGAGAAATTAACTCTAATCATTATATTCACTTCACCTGTTAGTAATGTCTTTATTATTTAATGAATGTTTAAATAAATTTGTCATGAAAACAAGTTATGACAGCCCCTCTGTAAATGTTTATATTTCAAAAATAAATTAGAGTAGAAAATTTACTTTATGATTCGATTTAGAAGTTAATGCAAAACATGCCTTATGTGCAATTTACAGTATATGTTTTTGTTTTTTTTTTGAGCGTTGATTTTTATATCTAAAAATAAATAGCAACTAAATGTAATAATTTGGTCTTCTAATTGTAACCTTTAAAATTACAGTAATATGTCATTAAGGGCTCCCCATATAGTTTACAGCATTAGCTAAGACCGATTTTTTATATAATATAATTTATTTAAACACATATACACATTTGTGTATAAAACAGTTTAAATATTTTTTTTCTTCTTCTTCCTCCTGCTGTATCGAACCCGAACCAAACCGTGACTTCAATACCGAGGAACGTACCAAACCATCATGTTTGTGTACCGTTACACCCCTAATTTTAAGTGTATCATTTCGAGCTATTAATGCAAATAGAATTATTATTATAATATAATTTTTTAAAAATGAGTAAAAAAATCTTGCATGTGTAGGGCAGGGTTCATTAACCACAAATCTCATCATGCATACCCTTGTCGACCCCCCTTCTCTCCGGTGTTACTGTAGTTGAGAGTAACCCTTTGCTTCATTTGGGATTCCGATGCTTTGAGGTCAGCACAGAGAAGTTCAGAAGATCTAAAACGAATGGAGTTAATCCTCCACCCCAGGGCATTCAAAAAAAATAAAAAAACTCAGAGGCTGAGAGAGTGTATTTGTCCTGGAGACACAATCTCAGTGAAGAAACGCCAAGGGATAAGCTCAAGTCAATCAAATTTCTGCAATGTCATGCCTCATTACTTGTTGATATTGATTTGTTGGCTTCAACATAAGCATCATTACCATTAGCTCGCTTCAAAAAGAGAATAAATGGGCCAAACTGAGTTAAAACCACATTAAATGTGCATCGCAATTGATTTTCTGGCATTGAGCAATAGGCAAAAATGGAAACAGTAACAAGTAGGCTAAACACCAAAATACAGATAAAAATAAACTATATTTTATAAATAATGGCTGTTACTGTATGTCCATCCCTAAACGTTCAGTATTCTGAGCTGGTCTGAACTAAAGGAACCTAAATGCTTTGTGTGTTTTTTATTCCTCCAGACCATTTTTCGGCCTGAGGCATTTTATCCTTCTTTAATTGCCCTTTGAGATAGGCCTGATCAATCCGATGGCCTGGATTCCAGCAGCGTGCAACTATTAGCTGGGCTTTGAAGATGCGCTCTGAAGGGGGCCTCACATTCATCATTTAATTCATCTAAAGGTTATTCAGATAGACTGGACAGTGGATGGCATCCAAGAACTGACTTTTATTTTGCTGTTGTTGTTGTTGCTGGAGATGATTTTCGTGGTGCCAACGCTCAGGGTTTAATAAAGAGCCAATGAGATGGACCTAAGATACCTGAGGAGTTAGCCGTAGCATTAATGCTAGCGTCTCCGAACAGAAGCAGATGTTATCGCAGGACTGAGGTACTTTCCAGAGGTCAGAACCCAGATCCTGGGAAGGAAAAACTCTGGCATTTATCTCTCCCTCGTGCAAACACACACACAAATCACCATGCAGACCTAAACAACCTAAAAACATAAAATATTGAGCTGCTTGTTCAATCTTTGTCACAATCTCCATCAGATACCTGTCATGCATTCTGAAGAGCACTCAGTGAAATTGGCCCACAATCACTCTTCATCCAACAGAGCTAAATGCTTTACTGAAAAGAGGGAAATATGCTTTCATATTAGACAAAGTGAATGACCACGGTCAATATCCATAATAAACTGCCAATGACCTAAATATATAACAACAGATTTTAGCCTTATGACCACAGTAACCACAGATAAAATCGAGGATGCCTCTTCAGTTAGATCAGTTTATCTATGGCTTCTATAAAACAAACTCTGGTATGTCATGAAAAATATCAGCTGAAGCATGAACACTTTGCACACAATATTTCAGTGCAAAAATCTGCATCTAATCACTGTCAAGCTCAGTGCTATTAATATTGCAGATTGCAGAAGTGTAGCCTACACAAAGCAGCACTCAAAACTGACTTGCAAGATGCTAATTGCACAGTGCAAAAAAGTGTTCAGCGCTAATTTTGGGCTGTGTTTGTGCCTTTACTTCATTTACATTATTTTAGGGAACTGAGCTCTAAAACATATGAATACAAAAACATGCCATTATCAGCATACACGATTCATTCTTGCTGAATTCTTGACAAACTGAATCTATATAACTGCCAAATTAAATAAACTAGTAGAGAATATAATTAATAAAGAATCTAATACATTTAAAATAAAAATTAAGCTGATTACCTCTATATACCTATGTCAACGCTATCTCACGACCAATTCGTACAAATTCGTACGAGTGATAAAACAGTGGCTAATTCGTACGAATTCGTACGACCTCACTCGTACGAATTTGTACGATTTGTCTAAACCCACGTGATGGGTAGGTTTAGGGGCGGGGTCAGGGGTAGGTCATTCGTATGAATTCATACGAATTGGGCAATTCGTAAAATATGTACGATTTAGCAAAAATCGTACGAATTAGCCACCTCGTAGAATTCGTACGAATTGCC
Source organism: Rutilus rutilus (assembly GCF_951802725.1). Classification (NCBI taxonomy): domain Eukaryota; kingdom Metazoa; phylum Chordata; class Actinopteri; order Cypriniformes; family Leuciscidae; genus Rutilus; species Rutilus rutilus. The sequence continues at coordinate 23,521,620 of NC_140223.1, forward strand.
GTGAGATCAGGCTGCATATATATATATATATATATATATATATATATATATATATATATATATATAGAACTGTAATTATATTTTAGACATAATACATATATACATATAAAATAAAGCTGTTGACAACCACCGCCAACTAAGACCAAGAAGTATAAAACAAACACTGTAAAGTGCTCTATAATCATACTTAGTTCATTTAGAAAACGACTTCACATGGCAGATTTACCAACACGCTTAAGACAGCAAGAGGACTGATGGAGAACCCTGACCAACAGAGAGAAAGAGAGCAAAAGAAATAGATACAAAGCCCAGAACCACATACTGTAGAACGAGAGAGAACAACAAGAACAAAGCCTCGGAGAGGTGGGGGCATGCTTCAGATTTTGATGGCATGCAAGTGGACACGCATTAGCAGCATCTCTGGGTATTTGTAAGGGCATAAGAGCCTCTCCACACAGCCCCTGGGAAGCTCTCACAGAGAGCAGCTCTGCCCTCTCCACTTCCACCCCACGTTCCCTTCACAGTATATCCTGAAGGGGGTCTGGAGAGAGCAGGGAGCAAATTACTCCTTCATTAAGAGATAGCCCTCCCTGTTATCATGTCCTTGTAATCCTTCGCCATGAAGCTGCTTTTAACAAGGTTTAATGTAGCTGAAAGCTGATGCTAAATAATCTATCGCAGATAGCATGGCGCTGGCTGAAATAGAGGATCCAGTGGACATAATCCTGAGGGTCGTGCTCTAATGCAGTGTGGCTGAAGGAGAAATTGGCCGTCTGGCGGTACACAGCCGGGGCGGGCGGGCTAATGATGCATCAGCGTCCATCATAACATGTCTACGCTTTCATACTTTTGCCCTTCCTCTCCATCTCTCTCTCTCTTTCCATCTCTGTCTCCATTTCTGAGGCTACACTCAGCAAAAGGCATGAGGTCACTGGAGGAATTAATGAGCATATGCTTGCTCGAAATGCACTTGCTATGAGTCAATGAATGTATAAACGAGTACACAAAGAATATTACTCTAATATGTCATGAATTAAAGCAAAAAAATAAAAAAGCGTCATACATTTCTTAGACCTTAGCTGAAAAAAGATGAATGATGAACACATAAATAAATTAATGTGCAGTACATACATGAATGTGCTTCAATCATCTGTGGTAATTAAATGAATGTATGAACTAGTAAACAAATGAATGCATATTTCACTCATTTGTTGTACATTAGGTAAATGAATAATTGAGCAAATGAATGAATGAACAAGCAAACAAATGCATGAATAAACAGTTGCCTTTGCCACTCATTTGTTGCACAACAAACGAACGAACAAGTACATGAATAAATGTATATTTCACTAATTTGTTATGGTCTATGAATAAAGCTGTGCATATGTGCATGTGTTATTTGAATAAATCAATTAAAGACTGAAAACACGTGCAAAAAAAAAAGTGTTTCATCCTTTTGCAATCAGTGAATGAATGAGCAAATGAACTGCAACTAAATGTCTCATAGCTTCAATCCAGCGTCTAGACTGATCTAATTCACAAAGCTGAAGTATTGCTCATCCTCTCTGCGCTATCAGATGCTGGACAATAAGGCAGATCTCATTGGCATGTGGCCTGCCAATCCTCTCTTTGTTTTTCTGGCCCCACAGCCCAGACTGATAAAGAAATAAGGCGTTCCTGAAAGATATTCCTCTCTGTCTGTCTGTCTGTCCGTCTCTCTCTCTCTCTCTCTCGCATGCGTGAAGGGATCGCTCACAGGAAAATGTCACTGGCTGTCATTTTTATAATTTGATTTATACCTTGTCAGAAATCTACTTACGCCTCACAAGCTGGCGGAGTCAAGAAGCCGTCCAAGAGCCGCTGGAGGTTAAACAGATCATTGTACATATTCTCCATACAATTTCCTTTAATACCCCTTTAGAAGTACAAGCAGGAAGCAATTGGAATTCTAATATTGGTCTTCCTCCCACCAAACATATTCATAAAAGTACATACAGTGGAGTCGGGTGTTTGGTATAAAAGGTGTAAAAAATTAAATAAAAAAAGCTGTCAAATGATGTTAGGATGATCTCAATATTTTTTGTTCAATCAATGTTCCCTCTCATTTTCTGTTGCCAAGATTTTTTATTCATTTATGGAGAAGCAGCAACTCACCATGATCTCTTCCTGTGAGCATCCCTCTCAGCATCCCCCTCTCTCTCGGTGCATGCTGGTAATTTGGGGAATGTGAGCGTTTTCTTGTTTTCTTTTTGTACACAAACTTTTTTTTTTTTTTTTTAGGTATAGGTTTATTTAGAATATTTTAGAATTTGAGGAAAAAGAGTAGCCAGGTAAAAAATGTTTTGCCTCGTGGCAGATGGCTGATATGGAGGTTTCATGGAGTCAGGTGCGTGCCTGGCGCTAGTGTGACAGTCGAGGACGTGCTCGTGGCGAATGGAGAACAAACAGGATTCAAAATGATTGTATCCGCTTCCAGAATGAACAAGGCCGTGGTGGTGTTTCTAAAGGTTTCTAAAGTTTTGTGAGTAAACTCATCATGAGCGGCGTGAACATTTCTAATTGTCCACCATATATACCTAATGCATGCATTGAAAATGACCTGCAGAGGTTCTGGAAAATAGTAAGTGGAGAATGACATTAATTCCACTCGGGTGTAAAAAGGAAGCTTTAAAACACGTGCTGTCTTTTAGGCGGCAGCTGTTTATGGTTTTAGAATCGCCGGCTCTAGATATCTCGTTTCCGGTTAAACATGAAGACAAATCATATATGATCTATGCGAACACCAATCATTTGAAATGCTTCAAGTGTGGTAAGATCGGGCATAAAAAAAATGGAATGCCCGCATAAAACACAAGCTGAAGACGATATCAACCAAACAAATGAAAGTGAACAGGCGGTCGATGGTGAAACAGAGAATGCAGATAAAAGTAAAGAAACAGAGACCGATAATGAAACCGACAAAGAACAGAGTGAATCGAGTACTCACGAACATAATGAATCTACAGGAGATATACAGTAGGCCAAAAGGAATCAGGTGAATTTTTTTTTTTTAAATCAATAGGGATCAAAAAAAAAAAAAAAAAAAGAGGAATTTTGAAGAGGCAGGGACAAGTGATGCCAAAAAATCTCATCTTGAAAGTTCGGATGATATAGAGGTAGACACTGTTGAGAATCGATTGGATAATATACCTCAGTTTCAGCTCTCTGAAAGCACTGATGTGACTGAAGAGATGGCTGATGATGACTGTCTTTCTGAAATGTCAGATATTCCCTCCAATTATGATGAGGATCAGTTATATACTGTAAAAGAGATTAACGATTTCATTTCCTTGATGAAACCTTTGGAAGAAAATCAGAAGTAAAGGAATTTTTTCCTGATGTGAAAAAGTTTTTGGCTTCAGTGATCAAGATACAAAAGACTGGCGGTTATGAAGAGTTTAGTAGAAGAAAATGATTCAGATTGGAAAAAAATAAAATAAAATGGTAACAAACCTGAGAAAAGAAAAAGTTCTTCAATTCCTTATAGTTTATTCATGAAGGAAGCACAAGTGGTGACCTATCTGTCTCTTTTTGTCTTGTCCTCTCTTTTTTCTGTCCTCTTTTTTCATGGAGAGCCTTAGAATAGGATCCATTAATATCAATGGGGGAAGAGATGGCAGGAAAAGAGCATGTTTAAATGAATATATACAAAATAAGAATATTGATGTAATATTTGTAAAAGAGATGCACAGTGATGTGAGGAAAAATGAAGAGGAATGGGAAATGGGGTGGAAAAGTGATTTATATATGAGTCATGGTACAAATGTTAGTGGAGGAGTTGCTATTTTATTTTCAAAGACGATTAATATAACCAATGTGTCTGTTAATGAAATAGAAAGAGGAAGCAAGTATAAATGGTTTTGTTTTTATTAACATTTACGCATCAAATACTGGAGCTGAGCGGATACAAATATTTCAAAAGTTATATGAGTTTTTAAAACAAAATTGTGATGAAAATGTATGGTTGGTCTTAGGGGGGTGATTGGAACTGTACAGAAAAATGTACTTAAGATAGAAACGGAGAAGAACCTCATCCCCCTTCTGCCAAATTTTTACATGATGTTATTAGTGATTCTAATTTAGTTGATGTATGGAGACAGCAACACCCTACAGTTAAACAGTATACGTGGGTAATTTTCATACTGCCAGATTAGACCGATTTTATGTTAATAAGAGTAAAAGTAATAGAATTTTAAAATCTACAATTTTGCCAAATGGGTTCTCTGATCACCATTTATGTATAATTGAAATAAATGTAAGGAAGTCACAAAGTCATTGCTATTATTGCCATTTTAATGTGAAATTGTTACAAGACGTGCTTTTTTGTGAAAAGTTTTGTGTTTTGGATGGAGTGTATTCACAATATTCACACATTAGAATATTTTGTCAAAATTATATATATATATATAACACAAATGGTAGGATCAAAAAACAAACCAGAAAAAGAGACAAACCAGATTGAAAGCGAGTTAATTGTTGGAGATGTTGTGACAGTTGGGAAGCTAAAAAAAAAAAAAAAAAGCTTTAGCCTCATTATTTCATGAGAAAGCAAAAGGGGCTTTAATTAGAGCTCGCTTTGCATTTTTGAGAGAAATGGATGCACCAAGCTCCTTTTTTTTAATCTAGAGAAGAAAAAAAAAAAAAAAAATGATGTTGCATTTGAAAGATGTAAATGGGAATGTGATTTCAGATCAAAATGAAATGAGAAAATTTGCTTGGGGTTTTTATATGGACTTGTTTGGAGAATGACAATGTGATATCGCATGCATTGAGGAGTTACATAAACACTTATTGAAACTTTCTGATGAACAGAGTAAACAACTTAACTCTGGCCTTCAGTTAAAAGAACTGTCTGAAGCCGTTCAAAAACTTTCAACTGGAAAACACCTGGTCTAGATGGACTTCCGGCTAACATTTCTGGAACCTACTGAAAGAAAAATTTTATGAAGTTTTTAATTATTGTTATCAACAACATGAATTGCCTGCTAGTTGTAAAAGAGCAGTTTTATCTCTATGACCCCAATAAGGTGATATTGGTATGCTGAAAAATTGGAGACCTGTGGCTGTTTTATGTACTGATTATAAAATGTTGGCAAAGTGAAGCTTTAGTAGATCCAGAGAGAATGTTAAGAGTTTTTGTGACTTCAAGGATCAGAGTTTTTATTTTATTTTAAATTGACAAACAATCTGGTTAGTTTTAAGGAAACATGGGGTTTAAGTGAAGTCTTGTGTAATGGATCGTGAGGAAAACCTAATTCTGAATTTTTTATAAATAGTGGTGGGTAATTTTTTTGTTAATATGTTGTGTAGCAATATATGTATGTAATTTTATTAAAAACAAATTTTTTGGAGTGTCTTGAAATTTGATGTGATTATGTGAAATGGTTTTGTTCAATTGTATATATAAAATAATAATAATAAAAAAAAAAATTAAAAAGAGGAAGGAATGGGAAAGGAAAAAAGCAAGAGAATTTCTTTTTTTGAATAAATAAAGAGATTCAAACGTCTCTCTCTCACTCTCTCTCTCTCAGAGCACTTTGATTACTAAAGCACTCTAGAGCTTCTCTTTTCAGCTGCTGTCTCACATGATCATATCTGTTCACATTCCCATTAAAGTGTGTGGGCCTCCTTTAATTCAGCTTATCATTCATTAACTGACATCTCAAATGCTGATAGCATATGAGCATCAATAATCCTTACTGATAGTAGCTAAAAGTGATATTGTGTAACGTTTAGAGGCTAGGTTTGCCATGATTATGAGAATAATGTTAACTGGGGAGGGGGAAACGTGATTCACAAATAAATTGCGATTTATCAAATGATCCAGTACTGATTAGAAAAAGGAGGAACGAAACAAAATATCATGTCAAAATACGAGGCCCTTTATTAACAAATATCATTTTATCAAAATTATGAAATCAGTCAAAAAGACAACTATTGAAAATATTCAAATCAAGAACGTCATAATCAGAATGTGTAGTTTGTGCATAAAAAATGTCAGTCAAATCCAACACACGTTGAATGATGTTCACTAACCCAGCAAAGTTTTTTCAACTGGATTGGCGTTTATTCTCTTTAGCATGCAGTGTGAAGTATTTCACTCAGTTCCCTGAGCAGTCATCAATTACATCAATATACATCAAATCAATTTCAGCGAGTGAAGAACAAATTAATACTTGTGTGTGTTTATGTATTGTCTCTGACAGACAGCATTTTCACCCTCTTCTCGGAAAGCGAAGACTCCAGTAATGTGGGTTTTCCAGGAAATGTGTGTTCATGCCGATGTTTTTAGTTCTTATATTCCAAACGACTGCCAGGCTAAGTTTTTGACGGACGTGATAATGTGCGTGAGGGGTGAACCATGTTTGAGTTTTGGGTAATTATAAAACATTCTGGAGACGTTCAAAATGTTTTTTGCGTAGTTAATTACACCTATTTTACAGAATGAAGTTTATTTTGTGGCTTAAATAAATTACATGCTACTCAGAGACTGACATGTTTGCATGCCTAGTCAAAAATTTTACATTCGGCTGTCGCAAATTCATTTCCCACCAGGAAAGGAGCGGTTTTGACACAAAATAATATTTGTATTATCTCTTATAACCTGTTGTAAATAGTGAAAAATTACATTTTTAAACTTGATACTCTTGACTCTTTTAAACGTTTTTTTGACATATATATACGCCATAGGCGTAATTTGCGGGTGGGACGGGTGGGACATGTCCCCACCACTATTTTCTAAGGTCGATATTGTCCCCACCACTTTTGAAACATCTCGCGGCACAAATGTACCAATACAAATAAACAAAACATCTCCAGTTAACAAGCAGAGCATTCATTTCGTTCGTGTTTTAAATAAGAGGCGATCTAGCGCTGAAATGTGTTGTTTTTTTAAATCAACTGATCAAAGTGCGCGTTGCCGCTGCGATCAGTGGCGCGGATACTGTGTTTGTTTCTTCTGGCTCGCGCACAGTCTTCACTCGGACGCGCGCTTCAATCTGTTGTGGAGAGACTCTCTATTCGTTCCGGTGAAATTAGAAAACAAAATGCACACAAAGTGTCCCTGCCTGACATACAACCACTGAAAAACATAATCGGTTTTGATGAGAAAAATGAGTGCGCATTAGAACCCTGAACCTCTGACTCGCTTGGCAAAAGTTCTACCCCTGGACCACTTAAATACAC